>NW_024427563.1:0-84625 GCF_017639655.2 Falco naumanni
GGGGTCCACTTGGGTATTTTGTCTTTAGACAGTTGTTCATATAAGAATTTAACTTTAAAGCTGTAGTTTTCTATCCATTGCCTACAATACCCAAATAGCCCTAATGCCTGCCGAATTTGCCTCTTAGTGACAGGCATAGGTAATTCCAGAATTCCTTTAATGCGTTCTGGATCCAATATCTTATTGCCATTAAACAAATAATGCCCCAAATATTTCACTTTTTCCTCCACAAATTGTAACTTTTCTTGTGATACCCGTAGGCCCTTTTGTGCAAGGAAGTTTAGGAGTCGAATGCTTTCTTTTCTTACATCCTCCTTATTATTCCCTGCTATGAGCAGATCATCTACATACTGTAACAGCACGTTTCCCGTTTGTACTTGGTATTCTTTTAAAAGCTCTTCCAGGGCCTGTCCAAACAGATTAGGGGACTCAGTGAACCCTTGGGGAAGCACAGTCCATCTCAATTGCTGTCTACGGCCTGTCTCTATGTCTTCCCATTCAAAGGCAAAATAATCACGGCATTCTTCTGCCAGTGGACAGGCCCAAAAGGCATCTTTTAAATCAGCCACACTATACCAGGAGTTATGGGGTCCTAGCTTGCTTAGCAGTGTGTATGGATTTGCTACTACAGGGAACCGGGTGATAGTTCTTTTGTTTATTTCCCTTAAATCATGTACGAGCCGATAGTTCCCATTTGGTTTCTTTACAGGCAGAATGGGAGTGTTAAAGGGTGACATACAAGGCTCTAAGATTCCTTGTGCTAACAATCGATCAATTTCTGGTTTTAATCCCCTCCGTCCTTCTAGGGATATGGGATATTGCCTTACCCTCACAGGTATGTGGGGTTCGGAAATTTGGATTTTAATCGGTGGGATTTCCAGTCTACTAATTGTGTCCAGAGAGTACCAGACATCGGGGTTAATTTGTTTTTGATCATCCACGGTCAAAGGATAAGCAGACACTGTTAGCTCTTGATTTTTCACTTTAATTTCTAATTGCAATTCAACAATTAAATCTCGTCCTAACAGATTAAATTTTGCTTCAGGGACGAGCAACAGTTCACCCATTCCAAATTTATTTTCAGTTGCGAATACCACATTTTTGAGTTTGCTTACTTTAAAGGGTTCTCCTTTTGCCCCAATTACTTGTACTTTTTCAGGGGAAACTTTACATCCCTCAGGTATTTGCTTAATAGTTGATTTCTCAGCCCCAGTGTCTACTAAAAAGGTGAACTCTTGTTTATGAGGACCTATTTTTAATTTTATCAAGGGCTCATGATGACTCCGGTCCCCTAAGATATAAAGCCCCTGACTCTCCTATTCCGTTTTCAATATTTCCTCATCCCTGATCCTTTCTCTGCAATTCTTTTTTATATGTCCCTTCTTTCCACAGTAGAAACAATATCTCTGTTCCTTTTTTACTATTACATTCCCTTTTTTTGTTCCAGCAGATCTGTGTTCACCAGTCCGCCCTTTGCGATCCTCTCTGACCGCTGCTATCATCATTTTTACTTGTCGCTTGCTGCTCTCTTCTTCCCGCCTTACGTAGACTTTCTGAGCTTCCCTCAATAATTCATCCAACCCTCTACTCTGCCAGTCTTCTAACTTTTCAATCTTCTTTTTCATATCTTCCCATGATTTTGCCACAAACTGAGTTTTGAGGAGCGCTTGCCCTAAAGGGTTGTCTGGATTTACCCCAGAGTACAGCTGAAGGGCTTTCCTCAGTCGTTCCAGCCACTCAGTGGGGCTGTTATAAATTGAGACCACAACGGATCATAATCCAATTAAAATTTTATTAATTATAGCAAGTAGAATATGAGCAAAGACAGCGCTGGACAGCAGGGGAGTCTGCGCTCCGCCAACTGCCGCCCTGAGCAGTTTAAACAGTCCTTTTTTATACTTTTTACTTTCGTGTTTATGAAGTAGTGGAGGTGTTAACCCCTTACTCATATATCTTTATATGGGGTCGTCTGTCTTGTTTCTGTCTGGCGGTTATCTTCTCTTTTACAAGCAGCATCCTGGACATCTGGCGGTTATCTTATTTTTCACAAGAGGCATCCTGGATATCTGGCGCCTAGTCTTTACATTATGCTTAACATAAATCTTAATAAACAATATCCTATTCCATAGTTTCTTACAATCCCCCCTTTTTTTTTTTTTTTTTTATCCTATTATTGTTTATTAGACACTACTTTCATTCTCGGCACTGCAAATAAACCTTTTTCCACAATCCCAACATTTATCATAACACTCACAAGGTAATACGTCACAATTACAATAGGCGTAGTTGGGTAATACATATAATAATAACATACAAAACCAAAACTTAAAAATAACACTTTTTCTTAACACATTCCCTTTTTTTTTTTTACATGCGTCACTATCATGGCTAGACTATAGGGATTTCGCATGCGCGGTCTTTCCAGATTTTTCCAGCACATTCTGTGGGGCTTTAAAATCACGCATGCGCATGTTCAAAGGTATACACGGACCATTCGCGTGATCAACAATGGCTACTGCGTGCCCAGATGAAGTCCCAAACCCATTTCCCGAGCTTACCACTCCGGTAAGTCTGTTAATGGTAACATTCATGGCACTATGGCCAAATGACAGGTCCCAGTTTTCAATGTAAGGTTTTCTTACCACCAGACCACCACGTCACCTGCCAGAGAAGAAGGGTCTAGAGTGGACATTTCGCCCTCTGAACATTCTGTAAGGTGAGTGTTCTCAAAACGTTTAACCTATATGGTTCATTAGAAAGAAGATCAAAATTTTATATATATATTTTTTTTTTTTTCCTGTTGCTGTTTAGGCAGAGGGTGCGTTTTTCTGTTGTCTCACGTCAAGAACTTATGGCGGAGGTGAAAAAGTATAAAAGGCGTTTCCATATCGTCGTCTTTGCGTTCCTGGCGCTTGTTTTTATTGCTATTCTATTTTTTTTTTTACTCAGCTTACATTATTATCTGAATTGTTAAGAGTTAATTGTTTCCAAATTCTTGTTGGCTATTAAAATGTTATTTTGTGTGTACATTTTGTCATACTACTCGCATTTGTTTAACGCCATCGGGTGAAACCATAATAGCAAATTGCATGTTAGTTATAACGTGTTGAATTAATCTTATAAAACATGGAACAGCACATGGCAAAAACAATAAGGTGGCTAATCCACATAACAAATAAAATAGGATTCGTTTTACCCAGGGGCTCCCGAGAAGCCAGGAAAACAAGTCAATATTCGTCTTTCCAAGTTCAGACGGGAACATGGGCTAACTTCCCTGTCTCTGATGTGATTTGTTTAACTCCCTCACCATTGCCATCACTTTTCAAACAACAATTGGAAACATTTACTTTACCACAAACACCTCTTTCTTTGGCTAGCAGGTAATCCAGAACCATCCTGTGTTGATAAATTGCATTTAACATCAAAAGCTTTAGCTGTTTGATTAATAATAATTTCCAAGACAGCCTGTAGACGAATGATACGATTCAGATTGTAGATAGGTTCTTGAGCGCCGTTAATAAGTTCATTAGGATTCCAAGTTGCAGGTCTATAATACTGTATGATACGTTGGGGTGTCCATTCATTTAATAAATATTGGTACCCCCTCAATTCTTGGGAGTCTGGAAAAATCAACTTGCCATTGTTGCCCTGGCTAATTTTCAAACACATTTCACATCGCTGAGTCACCTGTTTTATTACAGTATACAAGTTCTGCCCTATCAATTTCTGATTTAGACTTTTATATAAATTATCAGCTCCCCAATGCATCTTATTATGTTCTATTACGGCTGTGGTCCATATTTAATTGGATGGTACCACTATACGACCATCCCTCAAATAAGTCCACTTATTTATTTTATCATTCATGTCCTGAATGACCTTTAAGTTTTCTTTAGAATAATTTGGCTCCTGATCTGTACTTACAGTTTGGATTTTACCATCTGGTATTAAGGATAATTCCTCCTTTCCTACCTCCTCTGCTACTTGTATGGCTTCATGGTCGGCCAGGCGGTTTCCAATTTCCAAATCAGTGCCTCAATGGGCCCTCTTATGTTCTTCCTTCCTGGACGACCCTCTTATAGCAGAGGGGGCCATTCCTCACATCAAGGTCTGGCATGGCATATGTCCCCACCGCTCAACGCCTACTGGGTTGCAGCCAGCAGCAGAGCTCAAGATCTTTCTTGGTGGCAAACACAGAGGCCAACCCAGTCTTGCCCTTGATTGTGGTAGGAGGCACTTGACCAACCTTATTCCTTGTACTTTGTTGTCAATGCAGAGTTTCATCTGCGCATCCCATAACAAGTCACAGTCATGGTAAAACACAGATTTACATTAGTAGAACTACTACAGAGTGTATTTTATTTTAGTTTTTATGCAATATTCCGCACAGCCTTGCTGACCAAGGGATATTGTTTTACCTGAACTAGGCAGGCCTCCTGTTTATCATTTTTACTGTAACAGGGAAAGCATTTTTCCCTTTACTTGGAATTTACTTTCAGATATACCTGGTTAAAGATTTCTTTTACTTCAGGGAGGTCCTCTCTTCCACTTTTCTGTTGAATTAAAGATAAGCTCAACATCTTAGTTAATTGATCATTTTTAACTTTTGGTTTCATTTCCCCTTCTTTAAACGTCTAGATGTTCTAATAAATCTCTTCCTAACAAAGATTTTGGTGAATTTGGCATTCTTACTTGTTTTCTTAGTTTGTACTTTAAAGGTTTCAGGATGTTTTCCTGGTGGCCAGCAGCTCCCACAACTGTAACAAATTCTTTTCACTGAAGTTTAACACCAAATAAGTTGGTTTTGTATTCACCAACTTTTCTACATCACGATTACCTTAGTAAAAATCAACTCGAACCTTTATCCAGTCCTATTCACAACTGACTTTCAAACATCTAAATTTCCCCATCAGAGATTCACCTTTACTCTCCTCAGACCCGCTGCCTGCCCTAGAGGGGCCGTTACCGGTCCTGTTGTGCTGCAAATGCTGCAGCAATCGGGGTGACATTGTCAGGTCCTTCTGCTCAATCGTCAGCAACAGCAACCCCCTCCTCCCCACCAGCAGAAGGGTTCGGGGCAGGAGATGCTCTTCCTGCTCTGCAGGTTACACAAGCCTGCCTCTGCAGCAGCACTTCTGTTTTAACTCTTTCTTACCCTGAATGCAAATCTGCTACTTGTTGCTTTAAGTCTGTGTTATTACATATCAGCCTTCGCAGGCAAACAGCAAACACCCTGCCATGCGTCCAGCGTGACTCAGCCGCACCTTCGAGGGGGATACGGGGCTTTGTACAAACTCACCCCAATACTTTAACACTTTCACAGGGTTTTTTTTGACTCTCCACCCCCCCCGGCTTCAGATCTTACATACATTAGCACAAGTTTTTTATCTTACAACGTGTTTCATTCTGGTTGCTCCATAGAAGGAACCACAACCTCCCCTCTGATCCTTTTCCATTGCTAATATTAAGGGATCTTGTGGAGCTAGGTTAATACCACACTCTTTTGCCACTCTGGGTGATTCCTCAGAGTGAAAAACATACCAGCATACATTACTTCATCCCATTTTTCCTCTCGCCTTAAAAATAACATTAATTTTAGCAAAACATTATAATTCAGTGTGCCGTTTAAGGGCCATTTTCTCTGTCCCCTAACTTAGACAGGGGCCACCACTGATTGCAGTACTTAGCCAAAGTTCTCTTATTCACGCTTCCCCCAGCTGCCCCCCCCATTTCCTTCCAGTGACCTTTCTTACTATTATCTCAATCGCTATCCCAGCCACAGAGACTCTAATTTCACTTACAGCTCTCTCTCTTATCCCAAGGCGTCCAAACCTTACAGTCAGGGCATTCAATTTCTTGTCGCCACCATACATATAATAATTCTTTACACCATATACACTTTAAAACATACAGAGGTTCACATTCACCCCTCGGATGTTCAAGACAATAACCACATACCAACATTTGTAATATACTGAATACAGAAATGTTCTCACATTTCCAGCATAAATGAGTATAACAATTATTAATAACCTTGTAATTATTAATTAAAAGGCCACTTTTCTCCACATTCCAGCTTATAAAGCGGCCACCATTGATTACAATATTTTATCAATGTTTTCCTATTCACATTTCCACCAGCGGATCCTCCAATATCCTTCCAATGACTCAAAACACACCCTAGCGGATTTTTCTTTAAAATCCCACCACTCTGCTTTCCTCCCATTTTTCCCAGCTTACACTCACAGAACACACTTATCACTTACAGAATTACTACTTACAAAATGCAACACACAGGTATCTTTCTACAGCAACACCAAGAGCTCACTATTATTATCAAAAATATAGCCAAAATCACAGTAACAATTATCAAAGTCAAATTCCACATTCCATAAATCCGGTAACCAAAATAAGCAACACTGCAGCAAATAAGCTTGAAACAATGAATATTCCATTAACGCCTATACATATTCATTACCTGAACCCGCCTACCCTCGCTTCGTATGCTAATTAGCTTATCAGTCTTTCACGCTTGCGCAGATTCTTCCAAAAATTGTGGGCCGGGGTCTTTAGAATGTGGGCCGTGGTCTATGGGAGGAAGGCTGTAGGTCTTCCTCATGGTGTACTTTTCACCTTTTGCTCATTTGCAGTGTTCTTATCAGTCTAAGGTAATTTATGCCCTTGCTGGCCATCTGCTTTTCTTGCTTAATTATTTCTTTCACCCTTATCTGTCCTCTCCTGCTGAAGTGTTCCGCTAAAGTTTTTCCCATGATTTTGCCACAAACTGAGTTTTGAGGAGCGCTTGCCCTAAAGGGTTGTCTGGATTTACCCCAGAGTACAGCTGAAGGGCTTTCCTCAGTCGTTCCAGCCACTCAGTGGGGCTCTCATCTTTCTTTTGCATTTCATTAAATGCTTTATTGATATTCTGGCCACGGGGTACTGCTTCTCTAATCCCCTGAATTACTATAGTTCTCAGGTCCTGCATATGAGTTCTATGCGCCGGATCCTGATTATCCCAATTAGGTCTTTGGAGTGGCCATTTAATATCTGCTTGGGGTCCCTGGGTTTCCTCGGTAGTAAATAATTGACAAAGGATAGATTGCATCTTATCCCAAGTATAAAGATTTGGTCCCAGAAATTGATCTAATCTTTCTGCCACTCCGAGTGGGTCCTCAATTAAGTTTCCCATCTCGGTCCTTTTAAAATCTCATAGGTCAGCCGAATTTAGAGGCACAGAAATATATCCGATCACAGGTTGAGGTCCCCCCATGGGCTTTTCTCTTAGGGGGTATATTTGAGCTGCCCCTTTTTGACTTCTAGTTACGCGTTTAGGAAGAGGGGGAGACCCTTGTTCCGACTCTGGTGGGGGAGTGGGCGCTCTGGGGACCTCTGCAGGAGCAGGAGGAGAAATGTAAGGAGGGGGGGTTAGAAGGGTTTCGTCTAACTCTCCCTTCTTTTTCTTTTGTTTAGTTTTTTTATTTCATTCAGCGGGTAAAGTCTAGCTCCCGGTTTTTTAGCCACACCTCCGCATATTGACTCTCCTCCGGGTTAAGGGTTTTTTTTTATTATTAACCCAGAGGTTTAATTGCTGTCTTACCCAATCTTCTTCTGACCCATAGACTGGCCAAAAGACATTTTTAGAAATCTTCTTCCCTCCCCATATCTTAGTACAATATTCTATCACTTTCTGCTTATCTTTCCCTAGGGTTCCAGGGAAATATCTCCAATTGTCCAAGATATATGCCAGAGGGGTATTCTTAGGTACAGTGGGTACCCTTCCCATGGGAGTCGAAGGCTTGCTGCCCTTCGCCCCCATCTTCTGGAACATCCACAAACATACACTCACTCGCTCCCCTTGTTCCTGGCCCAGTCCCTCGCGGGAGATGGGAGACGCAGTACTTAAGAGTCCGCACTCGCTTGGTTCAGTATATCGAACCTCTCACTCGTTATATTCCAGGAAACCCAATCCCGCCCGAACGGCAAACCCGCGAACAACTTCGCAATATACTTACGCGTCCTGCGTCTTCGTCCGGACTCCCGTGCACAGAATTTTTATGGGATTTTACCGGTTTCTCCTTTGCTCATTATTCTAGAATTTAGGTTCGTCGGTAAGGTTGGAGTAAGCTGTTGGTCGCGGGGCCGCGAAATGTCGCGGGGCGCCTCCCCGGAGGACCAAAGCCCACTGTTCCTTATCCGAGTCACGGCACCAGAAATTGTTATAAATTGAGACCACAACGGATCATAATCCAATTAAAATTGTATTAATTATAGCAAGTAGAATATGAGCAAAGACAGCGCTGGACGGCAGGGGAGTCTGCGCTCCACCAACTGCCGCCCTGAGCAGTTCAAACAGTCCCTTTTCATACATCTTTACCCGTGTTCATGAAGTAGTGGAGGTATTGACCCTTCACTCATATATCCTTATGTGGGGTTGTCTGTCTTGTTTCTGTCGGTTCCTGGACATCTGGCGGTTATCTTATCTTTCACAAGCAGTGTCTGGTAGCTGTTTGCATAAGCGTTTTCATATATTTTGTTGCCTAAACTTTACATTGAGCTTAACATAAATCTTAATAAACAATACCCTAGCCCATAGTTTCTCACACCCACGGTGGCCACTGCCTCCCAGCAGTGCCTGCCAGGTGGCCAGGGACACTGGCCCTGAGGGATGGAGGCCAGACTTCCCAGCCCAGGGATGGATTTCACGCTCTGAACACTCCGAGGTTGCTTTTAAAGAGGACACTTCCTCAGCAGAGAACTGGGATTATTTATTGTTTGTTTTCCTCCACAGCAGCCTCCTGCGGGGACAGGCACAGCCATCCCTTGGGGTGCGTGGGGATGCCACCTCCTCAGCCTGACAGAGATGAAGTGTTGTAGGTTGCTTTCTTCAGGGTGTCCAGGAAGAACTGCTCCTTCTCTAAGAAATCATGGTCCTAAGAGAGGGATAGATGGCACGGATATCAGAGTGCCACAGAAATGGGGTCACAGGCCAGGGTGCTGCTCACGAGTGATGGGAGTATCCCAAACCCTCCTCCGTGCGGCGAGCAGCGGGCAGGTACCCATCTGTGGTAGCCCCCGGGGTGTATGGGCTCCCCACAGAGCCCATAACCTCACACCGAGTGAGGCCCACAGAGGAAGGCTCAAAGAGCATCCCTGCCTGGGGAAGGACCCAGCAGGGAAGGAGGGGGCTGAGGATGGGGACATCATGAAGCCAGAGCCCAGCAGAGCTGGCTTCTGCCACCCAGGGATGGGGCAACGCCATCAAGCCAAGGATGTTATCAACCAGCCTGAAACAAGCCGTGAGGACGCACCAACCCTTGCTGCTGGTATCACTCTTCTAGGTGCCCACGGCTTCTGCGAGCCCACCCAGCCCAGCAACGATCTCACACCCACCCTGTGGCCGTCGGGGCTCAACCCAGGCTTCACCCAGCCCTGCTCCCACCCAGCTGGTCTGAAGCCCTTTCCAGCCCTGGTTTCCCACCACCTCACCTGCTGGGCCCTGTGCTTCAGCAGCAACAACGTGGCGTAGAGCTCGGTGGGGCCAGCCCCAGTGTCCCTGCTACCCCCTGGGCTATGCCAAGGGAGCGCGCTGGTGGGAAGTGGAAAACCTGGAACAAGAGCCCAACCGTGTGGTACCGCTGCCGTTAGAGGAACAGCAGACGGACAAGTGTCCCTTTTTTTGCTGCCTGCATGTCCCTGCAGCAGGGTCCTCCCCAACCTCCCACTGCAAACGGCCTTTAATCCACCTGCCTCTCCCTTCCTGCCCCCTCTGCCCCCTCCTGGCACTGCCCTGGCTCAGAGGTCTCTGCTGAGCTCCTTCAGAGGATGTGAGGAGGCCAACTCACATCTGAGTGTGTGATGAGCCCCCAGGAACATCCCAAGCCTCCTGAGAAGTGGAATACAAGTGCAACTGGCCCCCGGCATGTCCCGTCCCCCCCCCTCCCCCAGCAGCGTGCAGGAAGCCTTACACGCTGTGCTGGAGAGGCCTCTCCTAGGGGCACTGAGGCCCTGCTTTGTGTTCAGCAGCATCGCAGAGTTGGTGGGCAGTTCCTCACGGATCTGTTCGAGCTGTCTCCTCTGGCGAGCCATGCTCAGCCGCTCCTGCCCCATCCCCGGGAGAAAGAGAGAGAAACTGTTGGCAAAGGTTCAGGCCCTTGGCACAGCGGCCCCAGGCCAAGAAGGAAAGGCAAGGGAGTATTTGCCTCGTGAAGACGCTGTTCCTGCTGCTTCAGCTGCTCCAGCTGCTGCTCCATGACCTGCAGCCTCCTCTGGTGCTCGGACTCTATCCTGCACGCCTCTTGCAGGGCTTGCTCCCCTTCCTTGTACTTCTGGGATGAGAGCTGCAAGGCAGAGCAGCTGAGGAGGCTGGGGACAGGGACCCTCGCTGCCCTGGGGCAGGGCTCCTTTGTGCACCCCCTGTTCCCCTCCCAGGACAGCGCTGGGATTCAGCACTCAAGGAGGGATGTGAAACCCCAGCTGTGAATTGCAGCGCAGATGCTTCACTTACCTTGGTCGTGCTTTTAATCTGCTCCTCCTGCTGCTGGATGCGCAGTGTGGCCCTGTCCACCTTCTCCTTCTCCAGCCTCAGCTCCTGCCAGGACTTGTCCAGCAGCTCCCTGTCCCTCACCAGCTGCTCCTCCCTGGTTTTCAGCTCATGGCTCCAGATCTTCAGCTCTGCCTGCTCCTAGGATGGGCATGGGGAAAATCAATGCACTACCTGCCCTATCCTGGACACTATCTCATGTCCCCCCAAGTGATGGGAGAGATCTGCCCCTGTTTTCCTTCTTGTGTTTGCCAGTTTGGGGTGCAGAGCAACACCACCAGGTACCCAACCAATGCTCTCATCCACCCACCCTTGGGCACCAGGGTTGGCAGAGCTGGGATTGTACAGGCACACACACACACACACACTCCTTCCCCAGAAAGGACGGAGCCCCTCACCCATGCTACACACTCTAAAACATGCTCAAGGCTTGGCAGTTTGTCAGCAGTGGAAACACCCAGCCTGAATGGTTATTTTCCACCCTGGTAGCCCTCAGAAATGCAGCCCTGCCACAGTCTGTGCCACATATCTCCTCTGGACAGCTCCAGGGGGGAGAACTGGCTCCAAACATGTCCCCATGGCATGGGGAGGTTCTGTTTAACCCACCATGGGGGTTTCCTCTCACCAGACTTACAATGGAGGCGGCTGTGCCTGGTCTGGCTGCCCAAACTCCTCACAGGCAAAGGGGAGAGACAGAGGTGACTGATGCTTCAGTCAACATCTAAAACAGGCTGGTGGAGGCTGCTCCTGGAACAGCCCGATTCTCACCACCGCAGTGATGTCTCTTAAAACTTGTTTTAAACACCTGAAGGCAGGGCTGAACATCTCCCCGGTGGGCAGGACCCATCCGTGAGCTGCCAGGTGGTGCTGGAGGCCATGGAGAGGGGCTCTACTGTGGTACCTCGGCCAGGCTCATGATGGTGCCCTCTCTCTGTGAGTCCATCTTCAGGGCTCGGTCCATGTTGCGCTCCATCTGCTCCTTCCTCAGCTGCTGCTGGGTGTGAAATTCAGCCCACTCGGCTGCCAGCTTCCGTTGCTCCTGCGAGCACTTCTGCATCACGGACTTCTGCTCTTCCAGCAGAGCACTCTGGGGAGCGTTGCCAGAGAGGGAGAGAAGAAGCACTAAGTCCCATTCGCCACAGGATTTTTCTCCTTTAACCCATCTCTGCCGCGCAACATCTAGGGGCTGGTTCAAGCCCACGGTGCCTGGTGTGAACCCTGTCACCGTGAGCTCTGGTCCCGTGTTCCTCAAGAACCAGCACGTGCCATGCGCACACACCGCGGCCTCCTGCATCCGTGAGCCAGAGGGCTGGCCTGACTGCGATTCCCCCTGTGTGAGGCTGAGGAGGCAGAGAGCTGCAGAAGGATGCTGCAGCCCAGCACCCAGCTCTTGCCTCCACCACACAATGCAGTGCAGCCCTGGAGATGTCTGCCCCACCTCACCTTCGCCCTCTCCAGCTCTGCTCGCTCCATGGACAGCTGCTGGGTCATGACTCGCCGCTGCTCCTCCAGTGAGTGCTGCAGTGATTCCACTTTGGATTGCTCTGCCGTTGCCCTCCATCGCTCCTGCGTTCAGACACAGAGGTGACAGATGCTATTCACAACCTCCAGGCCAGGAACCTCCAGTTGGTGAGACACATACCCCATACCCAGACAGGAGGGCCGACCCGGGCAGAGGACACAGTGTGGGCTCACCTGCTCCAGCAGCCGAGTCTGCTCACTCAGCCTGGCCTCCATTTTAGCGATCACCTCCTGGAGTCGGCTCCGCTCCTCCTCCATGTCCCTCTGCTGCTGCGACAGCCTGTCCTGGAGCACTTGGGGAGAGGCACGAGCAGCATGAGGCGGGAAGTTCTTCCCTTCTATCCACACCATGTTCACAGAAAAACTGTGTGTGTTTGTGCTCATCACCCCTGGCACATCCCCAGGACACTGCTTTGTAAAGGGAAGACCCCGAGATGTCCAGTGACCAAGGCAGGCAAGGCTTTGCCAGCCTCAGCTCCCAGCCTCTGGCTGACTCAGAGCAACTTCTCCTTGTTTTCTGGGTACCCCCAGCTCCGGTGGAGACCCCGCAGCCGTGCCGGCACAGAGGAACAGCAGACATACCCTTGAGCTGCTCGTCCCGCTGCCGTACCCCCATGGCCAGCTCCTGGGAGGTGGTGTGGTGTGTGGCCTCCACCTTTCGCGAGAGGTCATGCAAGTTGCTGGAGAACTTCTCCATCCGCTCGATGATGCCATTCAGAGACCTGCAGAGAGAAGCGAGGGGAGGGTCACCCCTGTGGGACACGCTTCATCTCACCGCAACGGAGAGGGGGATATTTGGTGGCCCAAAGGCCGGGCAGCCCTGCCCTGAACCTCTCTGGGTCACAGCAGAGCAGTAGGAAGATGCAGCTCCTGCTTCCGGGGGGCACTGACGGGTATTACACAGCTCAGCATCCCCGCAGGCAGTGGGTGGGAGAGGGGATGGCCCCTGTTGCCACGGTCCAAGCCTGGTTCGTGTAGGACAGGGAATGCTGTGGCCAGGGACCAATGTGGGAACACAACTGTCAGTACCTGGTGTACGATGTGGCGCTGGTCACTGCATCGATCTCCTGGTCTTTCAGCCGCTTCAGCCGCTGGAGCTGCTCTTCGTGGTCTTTGCGCATCTCCTGGACAGACACCCTGCGGGACACGGGGAAGGAGCCTGCCACAGGCTGGCACAAACCAGTGCTCCCCATGATGGGCACTGTGGGAGAGGCTTGGTTGTGGGGCTGAGAATCAGGTGCCAGGAGCTGAGCTGGCATGGGGGTCTGTCCTGGGGCATTCCACCGACAGGCATCCACATTTGGGATGGGCCCAATTTTGGGGTTATGAGCTCCTCTACCAAAACCTAATTTGTCATTGACCCAAACTATGTGGACATCAGTGACTCACTGAACTCACTGACCTGAATAAAAGAGATTTGGGGGAAGATAAAACATTGGGTTCAGCATCTTTCAAAATACAATGCATTCACTCTGAAACCACGTCTCCAGTCAGATCTCCCTGTGTCCACCTACAAAGCAAATCCCCGTTCCAAAAGGCACCAAGCTGCCCACAACCCAGTGCTTCTGGAGTCTGGTTTCTCCTTTCACCATGTCCCCAAACCACTCCCTGGTTCCTTCGCTGAGACTGTGGGTACCAGCCACACGTGTGTGCCACTCGTGCCACTCTCACCTCTGCAGCTCTTGCAGACGCTCCATCTCCAGCTTGTTCTGCTGCTCCAGCGTGGCCAGGCGCTGCTGGTGCTGCGCCAGCAGCTCTGCCCGTGCCCGCTCCGCATCCTGGCTCTGCAGCAGGAGCTGAGCCATCAGCTGCTCCTTCTCCAGCCGCAGCCTCTCCTCCCGCTGCCCGTAGGTGTCCTCCACCACCTTCACCTGGTTCCTGCCCCGAGAGGTCACAGCCAGGAAGAAGTGTTGCTTCCACAGCAATACCCAGCACTCCCCCCCCCCCCCCCCCCGCAGAGCGCACACAGGGGTTTGCGAGCAGATCAGTGTTGCTGTGTGCATGGCGAAACACGCAGACCTGAGCCTTGAACCCTCCTGCTACTGCCCACTGTGCTGCCTGGTTGGGGGTGCGCTGGCAATGGGACCAGCCCCTCCTCCTTGTCACCCAGGGGACAGTGGTGGTGAGAGTGGACTCCCATGTTGGCTCACCTGTGGGGCTGCTCTCTGCCCCCACCACGTCCACATCGACATGGCTCTGCGCCCACCTGCCCCAGGGGCGGATTTGGGAAGCATCCCAGCACTCCCACCCCAGGAGAGACAGAGCTGTAG
Organism: Falco naumanni; assembly: GCF_017639655.2. Lineage (NCBI taxonomy): Eukaryota > Metazoa > Chordata > Aves > Falconiformes > Falconidae > Falco > Falco naumanni. Next base: position 14,332 of record NW_024427563.1, read on the forward strand.
GCGAGGAGGGAAGCACAGGTGAGAGGCTGGTACCTGTGGGTGCTCTCAAGGAGATTCAGTTCCTCCTGGTGCCGCTGCTGGAGATTTTCCAGCAACAGTTTGTGCTGTGTCCGCTCCAGCTCCAGCATTCGGACCTGCCAGGCACCCGGAGAGAAAGTCCTTGTGCTGCCCTGGGGACAGAACTCCCACAGCAGCACTTGGTGGCCATAGGCGTCTCTGGACAGGGAGGTTTCACCTCTCTCCCCTGTCACCCTGATGCTATTGGGACAGGATATGGCTCCTTCTCCTCCCTCTGGGTCACCCGTGGTCCCCCATTCAGCAGGCAATGGGGCTCACCTGGCTCTCCAGCTCTGCCACACGGGCCTGGGCGCTCAGCAGCGCTGCCTGGCAGCCTGATGCATCCTCATGGAGCTGGGCTGCGGGAGCCCCCTGCCTCGTCTCATGCTGCAAGCCCGGGGCTGAGAACTCTGCCTACAAGGATGGAGAGAGAAGATCGAGGCCCTTCAGGATCAGTGGCTTTGTGGTGCGGCCATCAGCCTCCAAAAGAAGGCACCTGCCTTACCTGCAGCTGCGGGGCAGCCTGGACATGTGCCCTGGGTGCAGGAACCTGCGGAGACACAGGGATGCTCTCAGGGAGGTAAAGCCCTGGGGAGAACATCTCCTCCTAGCCTGGAAACGGCGATCCATCTCCAGCCTACTGCAGGACCACCCCCACCCCCCCCGCCCAATTTCCCGTGCTGGCGTGGGTCCCTTCTCCCCAGGTGACACTCGGCAGCCCCCACCCCCAGACACAAGCATGCTGCGCTCTTCCTTCTCTGGGGGCAGAATCAAGGCTGAGACCACAAGCCCTCTGGGAGACAACATGTGTCCCACCACCAGGGCAGGGCGAGGAGCCCAGCTGGATGAGAAGGAGAGGCTTCAAAGACCAAGCAAGAGCTGCCTTCTCTGTGAAAGGCTTCAATTCTCCTTCAGTTGTCTAGAAATAATCTCAGAGCATCTTCAACACTATACTGGGGAAAATCAACTGAAGAAAAAGTCCTTTATCACCTGGAGCCTCTGTTGTCTAGTTAATATAATATGTATATATGCCTGGGGAACGGTGTAAATGCTGCTCAGGCCACGCAGGGCTATAAACACACATGATTTACAAAGCATCCATAGCACCCATGCTTTGGCCTGATAAACGCAACTTGTGGCACCTCGGGGAGCTCCAAACTCTTTGCCTCCATGGACACGGCTTCCCAGAGATGCAAAGTGGGGCACATCCTACCTCAGGCCGAGGGAGCACGGACAGAGCGGGATGGCGGCGAGTCGGCAGCGGAGGGCTCGCGATCGCTGCCCTGATCCTGCACCGCTCGGGGCACGGACCCAGCACACCTACCTGAGTGAGCGGGGCAGGGCCTGGCGCCTCCTGCTTTCCTGGGAATGAGCCTGTAGAGGCTGAACATTGGACAAGTCCATGATTTGAATATAGCAATGGGAACCATCCCCTCCCAGCAGGATGAGGGCCTGGGTCTCCTGGGCACAGCGATGAGGGTCGCGCTCCGCTCTGGGAGCTGGCAATGGGGGCAGAGGGTCAGACAGGCTTGTCCGTGTCTGCATCCCCACTCCACACACAACGGTGGGACTCTGCTCTGCAGAGTAAATCAAGGGACAAAGCACAGCTCCTCCTCCATCTCCATCACCTAGGGAGGAGACTGGGTCCCCTAAGCCACTTTCAGCGGCCTCTGAACCGGCGCACAGCCACAGCCCAGAGCAGAAGGGGGTCTTTCCAGCACATAGCACTGGTGGGACAAGTGTGGGGGCAGCAAAGGGAAGACAGATGGGGCAGCGTGAACTTATGCACACCCATTGCTCCGGCAAAGCGAGTCCCTCACAGCCTTCCGAAAGCCCAAAGGCAGCACTGCGGAGCTCAGTGTGCCCCAGCACACCAGCTGACATGGGGATGGTGGGATCCTGCAGCTCAGCAACCTGCTCCGACAATGGCTGGTCAAAGCCTGGGCAGCATTCATGTGGCCAAGGGAAGTGCTGTGGTTCCTGCCTTTCTTTGGGGGGTTGGTTTTGGGTTTTTTTCAGGGCAGGGAGACCCTTCTCCGCATACCAAACTGTACAAATCTCTGCTGCCCGAACCGTACAACCACAGGAAACGCACCCAAGGCACCGGCATTTCTGGAGGGATGCCCCTTCGCAGGATCCGATGGTTGAACCGAGGCTTGTTTCGTGGTGCTGAGCCAGGGGACCGGCTGCCTGCGTGGGCACAGAGACACAAGTGACGCACAGCAGTGTCACAGCGCAGGGAGAGGCACGCAGACATTATCCCGCTTGGCATTTTTGCAAGTTTAAAGCTTGGCTGTCGCACTGCGATCGAACAGGCAAGGGCCCGACGATCCTTCAGCGCTGCCTTCCTTCCCGGTTACACAGGTCCCAGACCAAAGTGGTCACGGCTGGCTACCAGCCCTCCCCGCTCCCCCACCTACACATGCAGCCGCTTCCCACAGGAATTCTCCCTTGTGGAGGTGTCTGAAAGGTGAAGGAGGCCTCACCTGGAGCCATCTGCACTCGCTGCCTGGTCCTGCGGGACAGCTGCCTGCTGCGGTGCTCCTGTGGGGCTGGCTGGCTGGCTGCAAGCAAAAAACACCCCATGGGGGAGAGCCCAGGAGGCAAGGAAAGACAAGATCCTTTCCCTCAACACCAGTTCCTGCCTTGCAGGTGAAAACCTATCCCACTCAGCTGCGGCAGGATTCAACCTGTTGGCTTCAGAGGGAGCAAAGACACCTCAGAACCTCCATCTCTGGAGGAACACCAGTTCCTCCTTGCTGCATCCACCCCCTTCCCCTGGGCAACATGCCCCTGCCCACGACACACGCGGCTGCTTCTCTGCAATTCACTTCTGAGTCCCATCCCCATGGCACAAGCCTGAACCTGTCTGTGCCAACTCAGCTGGAGGAGGTGGTTTTCCTGGAACTAGGAGGAACGAAGGGGAAAGAAGGCAGGAATGAGGAGCATGCGTGGAGCTCGTGGGGGTATGCTGATCCAGGACAATCCCACAGGACCTGGGGCAGCACGTGCAATCTCAGCCATGACTAGAAGGAGAGCCCAGAGGTGCGATGGCCCTGCAGGCTGCACCAGTGGGAGAAACCTCTGCGTTATTAACCCAACCCGAGGCAAGAGAGCACTTAAAATGGATTTCTTAAATCCGAGCAGAGGATTTCTGAGACGTCCTGTTGGAGCAGCTGCATGATGGGAGCCCTGTGGCCACCAGCTGTGCTTTTACCTGACAGGAGCGTGGGGATCCAGCCCTCCTTCTGGGGACTCCAAGGGCTTGGCACTTTGCTCCTGAGCCTTCGCCTGTGCTTGGGCTTTCTTGCGAGACAAGGCAGCGCTCAGCCAGTTGTCTTCCTCCAGCGGGTCAGGTTTAGCCAGCGCTGCCTCTGCAGCCGGGAGCTGGCTGGTGGGGCCGGGCTGCTGGGCTGTGCCAGGGCTGGGGTAGCTCACTGCAGGATTGGCTTTTGCTGCAGATGTTGGCTTCGCATCCATAAAATCCTCATCTTTCAAGCCCAGCCAGTCACCTCGAGTCCGGCTGCTCCGCACAGGGCTGTGCCTGGCTGAAGGAGGAGATTTGGAGCGGGGTTCTGGTTTTGGTTCGCTGCTGTTCTCGGCTGGAAACCTGCTGCAAGGAGAAGCAGTCACATACGTGCCTGTGAGAGGACCCCGGGGACCCTGCCCGGGGACCCTGCCCGGGGACCCTGCCCGGGGACCCTGCCCGCTCTGCCGCGGGGGCAGCGTGGCTGCTGGCTGGAGCTCCACACGCAGAGCACAATACCTCACAGGCTGCCTCCTCGCCGGCTGGCCCTTGGGCATGGAGGCCACCGTCGGCTGGTACGCTCCAAAGACAAAATCCTCCTTGTCCCAGCCGTCTTCCTTCTCTGTTCAGACAAGCAGCTTTGAGTCAGCGCCTAGAGGAGCGGCTGTTTGCAAAGACACCAGCCCTCCTCCTCCTCCCCTGCAATTCCCACTGCGATTGCTGCCTCTGGGAAGACACAGCTGGAAACATCTTCCCTGGAAACCTGCGAGCAACGTGTCTCCTCCACGGGGCTGGGAAAAGTTGCTTTGCTGAGAATCAGTCCATGTCCAAAGGCAACTGAGTTACAGCTGCTGTGCAAATGCCCCCAGGCTGCCTCGAAGGCAGGGTACAACACTTTTGCATCAGTCACCTTTGCCCCAGAGCTGACTGGGAGCCCATTAGCCACCCTGCTGACCACTACAGAAAGGGTATTTCCCCTTCAAGGACATTAGAAATCAATCTCGCCCTCCCAAGCCAACGCCATCACCTCTGCAGACCTTCCCAGCATCCCTGGCCACGCTCACCTGGCTGCTTTTGGTACTTCTTATCCAGTTTGAACTCTCTGCGCTCTCCTGTGCCTGGCTGTTCCAGGATTTTGGCCACGGAATTTCGTCCCAGCAACTCATCCAGCTTGGAGCGGGCTGGCCGGAGCACCTCTCTGTTGGTGACACAGTGGCAGATAGGTTTCCCTGGGAGGCAGGGCTGTTTCTTGTCACACAGCCTTGCCAGGGTGCTCTGGCTCTTCTCTGTGAAACGAGGCTGCTCTTGCCCCTTTCTGGGACCCACAGGCAGAAGCTCCAGCATCCCCCCCACACAGCATGCTGGCACCATCCCAACGCACAAGCCATCCCCTGCTTTACTCTCACTGCCTCTTCATTGCCCTTACTTTTCTGCCTTCTTTCCCTGCTTCTCAGCTCCTTTTGAGCCACTGCCAAGTCCCAGCGCATGCATCAGGTCGTCATCAGTATCTTCAAAAGTGAGCTCAGCCCTCCTCTGGACCGGGGCCACGGTGTGCAGGGGCGTCTGGGGTGGAGGTGGCTCTGTGGATGGGATCACACATGGTAAAGGTTTGATCAGGGCTTTTTTTTTTTTTTAAACAGGAGATCAAAGCATCCCTGCCTGCTCTTATCTCTCAGGACCATTTAAAAAGTAATTTTTAAGATCAGCGAACAGATCTCACAGCAAGTAACACAGCGGCAATGCACTACTGCCTGGTCTGCAGCCATGCATCCACTGCTGGGACACTGCTGGGTGCCACTGACACTGGGGTTTCCAGCTCTGGATAACGCCAGGAGCTTCTTTAGCTTTGAAAGTTTCCAGTCAGATAATTCCTGTCCCCTTTTGCCTAAAGTCCCTCTCTACCAACACACCTTAGACCTTGCCCTAACCCACCAGCTGCTACTTGCATCCAGAGTAGATTTATCAGGGTGAAAGGTGATTTTAGGGGACCCTCAGACCCATTAGCATCCCTGCTGCAGGAACAAGAGGGACAAGTGCCTGTAACACAGCCACAGCTGGATCCCACCCAGAGGTGCCCCAGTTGTGGTGTGGCACGGACTGGTGCTGCTCTCAGACACCCAAATCCTGACCCAGAAAATTTGTTCTCAGTTGGCAATGCGTGCAGAACGGGCTGGATGAGGTCAAAGGTAAGATCAGAGCCTCCATTCCTGGAAAGGAAAGCTCAGCTCCGTAATCTGCGGCGCACTGCAAGTATCAAGCACTTGGTGAGCTGTGGCACAATTAACCCTGTTACCAAGCTGCTCTATAAATTACGTTACTGGCTAATAAGAGGTAGGACTAGGTGGCTTTCAATGTAATCATTTTGGATCTCACACAGACTAATCCACGCTGCTGATTTATGTAATACAAAGAGGATGCACTGAGCAACCCCACTTACCTTTCTCTTTGCTCTGTTCTGGTTTTTCCTCAGAGCTGCTTTTAGCGCCTGTTGGAGCTGGTTTCTTGGGAGCATCCTGCTCCTCATCAGACAAAAGTCCTGCCAAAGGATCATCTAAATCTGGGAATTACCCAGCAGGTACAGGAAAAGAGAATAACAAAACAAACAAACAAACGCAACGTTATTTAGAAGAAGAGCTCTGCACTACGCCAGCCACTGTTCCCCACAACGTGCACGTGGGGACAGCAGAGTGTATCTGCCCAAAGCCATGAGCGCGGGTCCTGCAGGGACCTGGGATACCCTTGAGTCTCCCTGAACTTCAAACACTCAAAGACTTAGATTTCCGTTCAGTTTTTCCACGTTTTCATCCTCCCGGAAGAAAATAACTCAAAAATTTGGGTGCTTTAATGCCTGAACACAGCTTAGGCAAAGAAAAAGGGGAGAAAGGCCACCTAAATCACCTAAAGCCCATTAAGGTTTTTGTTTTTTTTTTTTTTTAACAGATTTTAACAGATCCTGATCTTTGTTAAAGCACAGGCTTTGAGAACCAGATTTCAGCTGTGCCAGGAAACCACTCCCCTGTTCAGAAGCTGGACAGAATCCCCCCTGACACAGGGGCTCCCAAGTGTTACAATCATTAAAAACCAAAGCACATATAAAAATGCAAATGCCCCCAGGAATCACCCCCCAGCCCTGTCCTGGGGAGGGCCTCGAATGCAGAGGTTTTTTTCCCTTTGGTCACCTCTGAAGGATTACATTTGCACTAGCATCATAGGGGTGAAGGACTCCGTATCTTATTAACCAGTCAAGCCTCCAGCTAACCGAGGAGGCAAAGAGCACGGGCAGAGCCCCCAGTGCCCCCCCGCAGCCGCGTGAAGTGAGATCCCACCTTCAAAGTTAAATTTCTTGTTGTGTCGGGGAGCGGCAGGGGATGAGAGCGCCTTCTTTTCCATCGCAGGCACTTTCTCTCCTAGAAAGAGAGGCCACGGCTCTCAGAGACAAGGTACTGCAGAAATGCCCCGGTCCCACCCTAGCTAAGGGTCGCTTTTTGGGTGGCAGCCCCCTAAAAGCACCCGCTGTGATGGACAGACCCCCCCACAGCCCTGCCAGGTGCACATCTCTCCGGAGGGGTCTCCTTGCAAGCAGAGGAGAAAAGGGCCAGGGGAAGATCAGGGCACTTTAGGGGCTGGCAGATCTGAAATGCAGCTCCTCTGGCTCTCCTTGCCCCCAGAGCAGGGGGCTCCCCACCAGAAACACTTTGCATCACCCCAGGGAACAGCCGAGTGGTGTTTGGTGGGAGGTGGCAGCGGCTGCTGGTGTGAGTGACGTCCAGGGATCTCCTAAGGGATAACACATGGCCAGAATAACACTCCTGCAAAAAGCAACCAGGAAAAGCATTTTAGGGAACAAATCCACTTTTTGCTCCGTATCCCAGATAAAGATAGGAAAATATCCCTGCTCGTTTACAATCAGGGTGTGAAAAGAATAGCAGAATCTCCTTTTTACCTTCCTCAGGAGCTACCAGCTTCCCTGTGTTTTTTACTCCTCCTCCCAAGAAGTCACATTTCCCAGGACCTTTCACAGTTGCCTTCCCTGGCCCAGAACTGGGTTTCGGGATTCCCAGGAGATCAGCTTCCATGTCGTCCATATCCTGGAAAGCAAGAGGACAAGGATGGGGAGCAGGGTGAGAGCTGCTTCTCCCTTCGGAGGCTGGTGCTGGAGGCCATGGCAGCGCGCTGGGGCGGAGATGGAGGGGATGGATGGAGATGGAGGGGATGGATGGAGATGGAGGGGATGGATGGAGATGGAGGGGATGGATGGAGATGGAGGGGATTTAAGGACTTGCCTTCAGGGTCTGCAGCACAGCTTGTGGGTCTGTGTCGGAGACACTGGATCCCTGCATGCCAGGGAGGGGAGACATCAGAGGGGAAGAGATTTTTGGAAACTCCTCACCCCTTACCCCATATCCCTTGATATCCGTTTTATGAGATAGAAGAATACATGCCCAACTCCTCCTGGTGTCCTCCTCTCTGGAAACCCCCTGTGCCCCAATTCCTTTGCTGAGATCCTGCTGCCTCTAGGAGAAGCATCAGGAAAACCCAAGGCCGTTGCTCTGGGTGAAGGTCCTTCCTACAACACTTTACCCAAAGTGCACGCAGGAAGGCTGGGCTGCAGCAGCACGTGCCCCCCAGCTTTGCTCCATCTCACCCAAGGCACCAGGAAGCCCTTCTTCCACCACCACCCCCGCCCTGTCCTGTCTTCCCCACCCCACTGGGATGCTGGAGAGGGGTTACCTCTTCAGCCAGACATCACAGCTCATCGCTGGCACGCCACTGCTGACCTGGCCGGGGTGATACCGCCGCAACCTTGGCCCGGCTCAGCCCCAGCCCTCGGGACTCCCAGGCTCTTTCCTGAACCTTGGACTCACCTCTGCAGAATTTATGTCCTTCGCAGGGAGTCTGTCGAAGAAATCATCTTCTAAAATGGACCTATGACACAAGCCCGGGGGTTAGCAGCACCACACGTGAGCTCGGCCAGTGTGTCCAGGGACAGCCAAGCCAGGCCAGGCAGCGGGAGGCAGAGGAGACCACACAGGGCTGCCACACCAGCCGCATCGTACAACGCAGAAAATGAGGCTAAAATAGCACTGGGATAAAGGACGGCAGTGCTGGGACTGCTCTATTTAAGCAACTGTTACAAAGCAGATTTACAGAAGATGTACAGGGCTGGGAGACACCCAACTCTTGCTGGAAAGCTTCGGGCTCTGGGATCCCAGTTCCCAAAGGCATCGCAGAAGATAACTCGCCTTCCCAGGCAATCACTGTTGGGGCAGGGAGGGAGGTGGAAAAGCCAAGGATGGGGCAGATCAGAAGGATTTGGCGAGGACAAAGAGATCTTCAAGTGAGATCTCTCACAGGAGAGGCTGTGTCCGAAAGGCACTCACTTCTTTCTGGCCTGCAAGCCAGTGTCCTGGGCTCTCCTACTGCTGCCCACAGCCGGCTGGGAAGCTTTGGCAGATTTAACAGAGGTTTCATCTGGAAACAAGACAGGGAGAGATGAGGATGATGGACACGGGCATATTCCTGACCTAGGCACTCCAAAGGGGGATCTGCTGTCTACCCCGGGGCCACAGAGGCTTTTAATCAGAGGTGAACTTCACTTTGCCTCCCCAAAAGCTGATGTCCAGCCTATTCAATGGCCTCTGACTCCGAGAAGCCCTGCTCCCAGCTCCATCCCCTCCTCACAGCTGGAGCCCCCTTGCAGATCAATGGCTGTTGCACCAGCACCTCCTGCTCCCAGGAGGGGAGTAAGAATAGAAGGACGCTGCCCTTTCAGCTGAGAAGAAGGTTCGTTTTACCATCATAGCCCAGGAGGTCACCAAGCACATCATCGATGGAGCCTGAAATGAGACAAATTAAGCTGTTGAGGCAGGTGAGCTCACCAAGCAGGCATAGGAAAGCTCCCAGTTTCAGTATGGCTTGCTCTTTGGAAATCTGCTAGAATAAAGTTTTGGTCTTAAGCATCATCAGCGTCAGGCCTTCCTTGTCAGTCTAGAGAGAACTGCCAGGACCTGATCAGTATTTTGTGGATAAAAAATTTAGCTTCACTTAGCCAGAAATGGGGTATCTTTATCAAATGAACCAGCTGCTTTGTATTCAGTTAGTCACTGGCCACAAGCAGCACTTAACCTGTGAGCTCTCACCCCGCAGGATCTCGAGTCCCTGGGCAACCCCAAAAGCACTGCTTCAGTATCAAGGGCTGCAAGAGGCCTCCAAACAGTATCCCTCCAAACAGGGATAAGGTGATGGGAAGAACTGAAACAAATGTTTATATTCTCCCCTGAATTTGGGAAAGCCCACAAGAAAGGAATGTGGGACCTCAATAAACAAATCCGCTTGATGTGAGCGGCAGGTGAAAATCTCTGGTTCAGGAACGACATGATGATGCACTCAACCATCTGCAGCTTTCAGACAAGGATCATGAAACATTTCAGTAGCCAGGACTGCCACCTGAGAGTGTCCCCCCCCCCCCGCCCCAGGCATTCCCAGCAGATCGAAGCACCTACGGACAGCAAAAGGAAAGCCTGCAGCATATGTACGTACCTCTTAAACTTTTCTTGGGTTTTGTAGCCTGGGGAGAAAGAAAAATTCCCTCATTAGAAAATGAAGCAAGTCTGTCCTGGACTTTCTCAAAACACACTAAAGCCAGAGGCAGGTTTCTCCAGAGCATCCCATAAACAGCAGCGAGGCCCTCCTCCTGCCCGTGCTGTTTGGGAAATGACACGTGAAATGCAGAACTACAAAGGTATTTCCAACTTCAGAGACACGGGTGAGCACAGCCCCTCCCGACTGCCAGCTGGGCAGGACCCTCCAGCCCTTGGGATCACTTCTGCCTCCAGGCAGAGCTGCCAGAGCATCAGATCCGGATTTCCCAGCCCCGCCTCAGCCCCGCACCGCAGGGCCACGCTCACCATCCGCGTCCGTTTACGGATTCTTCTTCCACGTTGCAGGGGGACCCGGCACCACTGGTCACATCCACACCAACCTCCTGCCTGAAGGGAGAGGAGGGTTCCCCGATGTGCCACCACGGCCGGAGGCACCTCTCCCACAGAGATGTCCCTCTCCGGCTCGGGGGGCTGCAGCCTGCCAGGCTGGCTCCGCGCCGCGCCCACCCCCCGAGCCCCTCTCAACAAGGCTCCATTTGAGTCTGAAAAACATCCCCCCCCCCGCTCCCCAAACCGGCTTCGTGCTCCTGCAGCCCGGAGGGGACATCACACCCCCCCCAGGGAACCAGGGAGGGTGAAGGTTCCGGCCGCCCCCGACCCCAGCACAGCCCGGGGGGTCCCGCTTAGCCCAGAGCCTGCGGAGCAGCCAGGGGCAGAGGGAGGGAAACCCCCCCACCCATCCCCCCTTGGGTCCGGGGCACCCGCGGGGACCTGGGACAAGCAAAGCGCTGCTGGAGGCGAGGGGTGCGCGGCCCGGAGGCGCGGAGCCCCCCACTTACCGCTCAACCGCCCCCCCGGCTCCGCCTCTGCGCATCCCGTTGCCATGGCGCCCGCTGCCCCCTGACCCCGGCGCCCCGCGCCAGCGCCCGCCAGACCCCGAGCCCGCAGCCCCCCAGGGCCGAGCCCGCAGCCCCCCCGAACCCGCAGCCCCCCTCACCCCCAGCCCCCCGCCCCCGCAGCCCCCCAGCCCGCACCGGCAGCACGCCGGACACCCGCCCCCGGAAGGCCGCGGCTCACCCGGCACGGCACGGCCCGGCCCGGCCCGGCCCCCCCGCGGGACGATGGGATGTGTACTCCCCGCCGGGCCCCCGGAGCTGGGGGTGCCCCCAGCGCTGCACCCCCCGCACGAGGGGCTGAGAGCGGCTGCGGTGCCCCCGGCCACCCCCAGCACGTGCCCTGGCACAAAGCGGAGCTTTAACGCCCTGGCCTGGTGTTTAATTGTTGTTAATTGGCGCCAACAAGGAGCAACGCCAGCCCTCCTTTCGAGACCCCCGGGCACCAGCGGGAGCACAAGGAGCCAGCCCCAGGCCAGGCACCGGGGGGTTACAGCCCCCAGCCCCGCCATGGGGCACCCAGCGCCCAGCCCCCTGTGGAGCACAGCGGGCTGGGCGCAGGAGACCCCGGCAGCCCCCCCGTTGTTATAAATTGAGACCACAACGGATCATAATCCAATTAAAATTGTATTAATTATAGCAAGTAGAATATGAGCAAAGACAGCGCTGGACGGCAGGGGAGTCTGCGCTCCACCAACTGCCGCCCTGAGCAGTTCAAACAGTCCCTTTTCATACATCTTTACCCGTGTTCATGAAGTAGTGGAGGTATTGACCCTTCACTCATATATCCTTATGTGGGGTTGTCTGTCTTGTTTCTGTCGGTTCCTGGACATCTGGCGGTTATCTTATCTTTCACAAGCAGTGTCTGGTAGCTGTTTGCATAAGCGTTTTCATATATTTTGTTGCCTAAACTTTACATTGAGCTTAACATAAATCTTAATAAACAATACCCTAGTCCATAGTTTCTCACAATCCCCCCTTTTTCTTTTTATCCTATTGTTTATTAGACGCTACTTTCATTCTCGGCACTGCAAGTAAACCTTTTTCCACAATCCCAACATTTATCATAACACTCACAAGGTAATACGTCACAATTACAATAGGCATAGTTGGGTAATACATATAATAATAACATACAAAACCAAAACTTAAAAATAACACTTTTTCTTAACACATTCCCTTTTTTTTTTTACATGCGTCACTATCATGGCTAGACTATAGGGATTTCGCATGCGCGATCTTTCCAGATTTTTCCAACACGTTCTGTGGGGCTTTAAAATCGCGCATGCGCATGTTCAAAGGTATACACGGACCATTCGCGTGATCAACAATGGCTACTGCGTGCCCAGATGAAGTCCCAAACCCATTTCCCGAGCTTACCACTCCAGTAAGTCTATTAATGGTAACATTCATGGCACTATGGCCAAATGACAGGTCCCCGTTTTCAATGTAAGCTTTTTCTCACCACTAGACCGCCACGTCACCTGCCAGAGAAGAAGGGTCTAGAGTGGACATTTCGCCCTCTGAACATTCTGTAAGGTGAGTGTTCTCAAAATGTTTAACCTATATGGTTCATTAGAAAGAAGATCAAAATTTTATATATATATATTTTTTTTTTTTTTCCTGTTGCTGTTTAGGCAGAGGGTGCGTTTTTCTGTTGTCTCACGTCAAGAACTTATGGCGGAGGTGAAAAAGTATAAAAGGCGTTTCCATATCCTCGTCTTTGCGTTCCTGGCGCTTGTTTTTATTGCTATTCTATTTTTTTTTTTTACTCAGCTTACATTGTTATCTGAATTGTTAAGAGTCAATTGTTTCCAAATTCTTGTTGGCTATTAAAATGTTATTTTGTGTGTACATTTTGTCATACTACTCGCATTTGTTTAACGCCATCGGGTGAAACCATAATAGCAAATTGCATGTTAGTTATAATGTGTTGAATTAATCTTATAAAACATGGAACAGCACATGGCAAAAACAATAAGGTGGCTAATCCACATAACAAATAAAATAGGATTCGTTTTACCCAGGGGCTCCCGAGAAGCCAGGAAAACAAGTCAATATTCGTCTTTCCAAGTTCAGACGGGAACATGGGCTAACTTCCCTGTCTCTGATGTGATTTGTTTAACTACCTCACCATTGTCATCACTTTTCAAACAACAATTGGAAACATTTACTTTACCACAAACACCTCTTTCTTTGGCTAGCAGGTAGTCCAGAACCATCCTGTGTTGATAAATTGCATTTAACATCAAAAGCTTTAGCTGTTTGATTAGTAATAATTTCCAAGACAGCCTGTAGACGAATGATACGATTCAGGTTGTAGATAGGTTCTCGAGCACCGTTAATAAGTTCATTAGGATTCCAAGTTGCAGGTTTATAATACTGTATGATACGTTGGGGTGTCCATTCATTTAATAAATATTGGTACCCCCCTCAATTCTTGGGAGTCTGGAAAAATCAACTTGCCATTGTTGCCCTGGCTAATTTTCAAACACATTTCACATCGCTGAGTCACCTGTTTTATTACCGTATACAAGTTCTGCCCTATCAATTTCTGATTTAGACTTTTATATAAATTATCAGCTCCCCAATGCATCTTATTATGTTCTATTACGGCTGTGGTCCATATTAAATTGGATGGTACCACTATACGACCATCCCTCAAATAAGTCCACTTTAACACTTTCACAGGGTCTAGATAGCAGCGGGAGGGGAGTGAGGGAGGTGGTAAGAGCTGGGGGGGAGGAGGGCGGTGGAGGTGTATACGGAGGGGGAGAGGTAGGGATCTCATCCTCACTTCTATTCTTCTTCTTTTTCCCCCCTTGTTTTCTTTTAACGGGAACACGAGGGCCCTAGTTTCAGACCCTACCCATAAGGAAGCATACTCACTTTCCTCCAGGCAAAAGGGGTCTTTTGAATTCACATATATATTCAAAGCCTGGCATATCCAGTCTTCAGATGCCCCGAAGACCGGTCAGTAGAGGTGGTCACCCCTAATTTGTTTCCCACCCCAAACTTCCATACAGTAGTGTATCAATCTTACTTTACTCTTACCCTGCCTAGAAGGGTACGCATCCCAAAATTTTATCCTTAGTCCTAGCGGACTCTCCGGTGGTATCTGTGGGAGCCTAATCTGGACCCCAGAACCACCCATGGGATCACAGGGCTTTGCTTTTCCTCTGTCCCGTCTTCCGAGGCGCCTTCTTTCACTCACGCACTCGCTTCCCCTGGTTCGTGGCGCAGCCCCTCGCGGGGTCTGGAAAGCTCACTACTGAGGGTCCGCACTCACTTCGCCCTCCCTGGGCGTCTCACACAAGCACGCTTCAGGATACCCAACCCCAACCGAACGGTTCACCGGCCTATACTCACGCGTCCTGCGTCTTCATTCGGGCTTCGTGCACAGAGATTACGGGGTAACCGGTTTTATTTGCTCACTGTCACATTTGAGGTTCGTCGGTAAAGGATTTGGCGTAGAAGCACCCCGACAAGGGCCGCTTATCCAGAGGGGCGCCTCCCCTGCCACGGACCTCAGGGCAGATTGCCCTTATCCGAGTCACGGCACCAAAATTGTTAGAGTTTAGCTGTCCAATGAAATGCCAGAGACTGGCCAATTAGAAAATGTGATTTATTAAAGCAAGCGACAAGTAAGCAAAACAGCGCTGGGCAGCCGGGGAGTCTCCTGCTCCACCATCGGCGCGCAAATTCAAGCAAGCTGAGCAGCTCTTTTTGTCTTCCCCGAGGTCGCTTCTGACACCCTCAGTAGCCCCTCTGCTGCTTCTGTTGTGGTGGTTTCTTGTCAGACAGGACGTTCCCATGTTTGGTGTAGCAAGATCACATTGTGGACATGTCTCTTCTTGTTAAACAGGAAGTTCTTAAGACCACCACGACGGGTTCGTTCCTCTTGCTTGCCTTGGTCGATCAGCAAATTACCTTGAGTTACTTATTACAGTACCAGCCCAGGAGAGAGGGGAGGCTGCTGCAGCCCCCACCCCGGCTGCGGCCAAGGAAGTGTGTTCCAGTGGGCACACGCGTGCCGAGCGGGCATGCCCACCGCACACACGTGTGCATGCAGTTCGGGTCAGCGCTCGGTTATGCGGTGTGCATACCCGCACAGGCAGGCAGAGGCAGCCCCCAGCCCCCGGTGCCTGTAAGCACGCTGCAGGGGGCTGCGCTTTTCCAGCCCCGGGTGGGCAGCGGGGCCCGGGGGGCAGCGATCTCCCTCGGGCTCTCGGCAGAGGAGCTCGGCAGCAGCCCGGGCTGCGAGAGGGGGGGGGGCGCGGGGGGGGGGGGGCCACCCGGGGCGGGGGGACACCCCTCCCGGCCGGCGGGCGGTCCGGCAGGCGGTGCCGCGGGCTGGAGCGACCCCGCCCGCCCCTCCCTCGGGGACAGCCGGCGGCTGGAACCCGGTGGCCGCCCCCCGCCCCCCCCGCGCCGCGGTGCGCTCGCTGCGGGGTGCGCCGGCGGGGCCGCTGTGCCCGGGCCGCAGACCCCGCACGGCAGCCGGGGAGGGCTCCGCCGTCCCCCCCCGCCCTGCCCGGGGGCGGCTGCGGGAGCGGCGCGGGCGAGCCGGGGGAGCTGCGGGTGACGGGCGCCCCCCGAGCGGTTGCGGAGGACGGGAACGGCCGCGGCAGAGGCCGCGAGTGCGGCGTGAAGGTGCCGGTCAGCCGGAGCCGCCGCCCGCGGGGGGCCCGGGCTCGCTGCCGGGTCTCCGCGCGGTCGGGGCTGTCGCTGCCGAGGTTCGAGACGTTTCGCCGCCGCCCCTCGCCCCGGCACGCTCCTGCGACGGCGGCGCTGGCCGTGCCCGGCTCGGGGCAGGCGTTTGCCAGCCGGAGACCGGACCCCTTTTCCGGGAGAGGCCGGAGCGAGGCGGCGAGCGCCGGGGAGCGCGCAGGGAAGGGAGCGGGCAGCCCTCCGCAGGGGGCGAGCCCGGGGGCTGCGCTGCGGCTCCGCACTCGCGGCTCCGCCTCAGCCGCAGGCAGCCCCCGCAGAGCCGCCCCCGGCCCCGCGCCGCGCCGCAGGCAGCCCCCGGCGCCCCGGGAGGCGCTGCGGACCGACGGCTTGCACATCGGTGGTCAGCAGAAGGCAGCTCTGCGCCTTAAGTGGCGACGTAGAGAAAAGATGTGTCTGCAGCGAAGCACAGGAGAGGGTCCGGAGGACAGAGCGTGTTGCAGGCGCTTGGCAGCACACGGCCTCGGGAGGGGGAACAGACGCCATGGGTCAAGCTGGGGCATAAGGTAAGGTCAAGGAGAACCAGTTGGTTAATGGGACCAAACAGAAATGACTTGAACTGTGCATGAACACTTGAGTGAAAGTTAAGACCGCTGTGCCTTTAAATGGGGACGAGGCTCGTAAGACCCAGTGAGGATTAAGTGTGACTAAAGGTCATCGTAAACGGTTTTTCCAGGTGTATAAAGTATTTTCCTGTCGCGACGAGCTGTGCTAGCTTTGTGGGTTTGCCCCCCAGCTCCCATCCCCGCAGAGACGCGTGCCTGGTCCCTCGGCCGTGCGGGTGCTCGATCCGTTGCACGGCGGGCGATGGGATCCGGCGGTTCGACGGCAGCATCAGGTCCCGAGGAGACGGTCGCTGCCAGCCCCGGCCGGGCTCGGCGCTCGGCGGGGCTGCGCGACGTCCCGGTGCGACATGTCCCTTCCCGGGGCTCGCCCCCCGTCTGGGTGCGAGGGGGGTGGCGGCGCGGCGGGTGGCGGGCCTGCCGGGGTGGGAGATGCGGCTCCAGGTGCTTTGCCCGCCGGCCCGGACGGTGCTTTCGCCTCTCGTTACGCGTTCGGGGGAGGCAGGAGGGTCGCCGTTACCGTCAGCGAGCCCGTGCTGCCGCCGCTGCCCGGCGTCGGGGCTGTGTGGCATCCCGGGGTGGCGGGGAGCGGAGCGATGCGCCTCGTCCTTGCAGGGTGCTGAGCTGCCCTTCCCCGGGGCCAGGGCTCGCTGCCGCTTCCAGCTGCACAGGATTTGGTCCCGCAGCCTCAGTGTGAGGGCTGGATTTTCGCGAAACGAGGAGGAGCTGCTGGCACCTTCTGTACTGACGGGCGGCTTGATTTCTTGCTGTGCTTTTCGTACATCTTTAATAGCCCGGTGGAGTACAAATTGTAAAGGAAACTTCATACGCAGAGTTTGAGAGTTTGAAGAGAGATTATTCACCCTCTAGCTGTCGTGAGGTTTCACCTCTCCTTCCTGGCAGGACTGATCTTCCAGTTAGAAGTGAAACAAGGTCAAACGGTTAAAAAAAAAGGCTTCCTTCTGTCAGGGCGAATCTAAATCAATCAAATTCCCAGGCACCAAAGTGTGTTGTGTAACAAATGGGAGTGCAAAGGTAAGCACGTAGCTTTGCGTGTGCGAGAGCGGTTGTGGGACTTCTCTGTAAGTTCTAACACCTTGCTCTTTGCGCTGTTCTGCAAATTTGCCTGGATTTTAAGTATGGACAGAAGAGGGAGAGAACGAACATATGCATTTGATTTGCTTAATAGAAAATATCTTGGCAGAAACACATGCTTGTGCTGTGTATTCTGTTAGAGCTTGGCTTTTTAAAATACTCATGTGTTCTGTCTAATGAAAAGCTGGTAGTATCTCCCATTCACCTAAGAATATGTTCAAACATAGCTTGAGATATGCTGCTAATCACGTTAAGAAAAATGTATAGCTTAATATCAAACTAGCTAAAGTGCAGTCACTGGGGAATATCTCGGTGCTTGTAAACTTTAATTTAAAGAGTGCTGTGAGGCTGGATTACCCGATAACCAGTACAATTGAAACAGCAGTATACCCCCTCTTTTTTGAAGGAAGACTGTAGGTCGTTTTGAACAGCATAGAATCATAGAATCATTTAGGTTGGAAAAGTCCTTTAAGATCATTGAGTCCAGCCATTAACCTGACACTGCCAAGTCCATCACTAAACTGTGTCCTTGAGCACCACATCTACACATCTTTGAAATGCCTCCAGGGATGGTGAGGCCACCCTGAAACTTCCCTGGGCAGCTGGTTCCAGTCCTTGACAACCCTTTCAGTGAAGAATTTTTTCCTAATGTCCAATCTAAACCTCCCCTGGGGCAACCTGAGGCCATTTCCTCTTGTCCTATCCCTTGTATCCTTGTTGGATCTGGTAGAAATGATCCCCAGATGGCAGTGTGTAAAGGATTAATTTAAATTCCAGATTCTGGTTGCCTGGCATTAGCAAAAATAAAGCTTTTGTGTTATTTCTCTTAACAGTTAAAAATTAGATGCAGGAAAAATAAAGAGAAACACTAAGTACTGAATTCCTCCCCCCCCCCCCCCCCCCTCCATTTACATTTTGGTAAGAGGGAACTAATTTGCTCTCCTGTCTGCTGTGCATCCTGGTGCTGAGCTAATCTTTTCTATGCCCTAGATTGTTATTAGCCTTGCTTGCTTATTACTGAAAGATTTACTTTCTAGGACTCCTTTTAATTCCGTTTGCTGCTACACTGCCTTTTGTCTTAAATGTTATTTTTTTGTAGTGTCCTTTGAAAGATTCTTGGCCTTTTCTAACCCGGGACAAATTTATAGTAGCCTGATCGAGTTTTCCTAATCATGAATGATCTTCCCAGCAGGATATGTTCTTTGTCTTCTTCCTAACGTGATTCAGGACACACTCTGTTTTAAAGTGCCCTTACCCTTGAACCATTGTGCTGGGATTTAGTGTATTGACCCAAACTCTAGTAGATTTTTCTTGAGGCTTTTCTGTGTCACTTTGCACAGCACTCGTAAGATACCTGCTGTCAAAGTGCTTGCACTTTAGTAATAACACCTTGGCATTGTTAAAGTAAGTATGTTTAAATTTTCCTTTGGCCGACTCATCTGTTTTAATTCCTTAAGTATTCAGATTTGTTCTGAGACTGACGCGCGGAAAGCAGACTCCACAATCTGTAAGATTGTAAAGTAGGTATGTTTATTCAGCGCTGGGCAGCACGGGGGGTGGGGTGGGGGTGGGTGGGTTAGTCCTGCCAAAACCGTGTGCGCCTGACACGAAAACTTGCTCTGTTTTTATAAGGCATCTCATTACATATTCATAATGTGTTCCAATACGCCTATACATATGCATTACCTATCCCCGCTTCGTATTAAAATTAGTTCTGCGAGCCATTTCCATATTTTTTTCTCGACTGAGTTTGCGCAGTGTCCCCTGGTGGTGGTCGTCAGGGGTCCTGAGGATGAAGGCAGGCGAGTCTTGCTAGTTACCCCCACATCTGGCGCAGGCTCAGTAGCGTCCTGGTTTTTGTCCAAACCGCAGAACTGGCTTTAGCTTGTTCTTGCAAGGTTGTAATTGTTCTTTTGACTTATATGGTCATAAAGCTGGACTTATATGGTCATAAGGCTCTTTACTCCCGTATACCTTATCACAACACCCAAGCAAACCATGTAAGATCTGGCAAACAGCTAAGCAGACTATCGTAATCGTTAAAACTTTACCCTAAACGGCCAAGCAGACTATCATTACCCTAAACAGCTAAGCAGACTATCATAATAATCGTTAAACTTTACTCTGTCTCTTAACCCCTTCTCTCTCAGTCCCCCCTTTTCAAAGAAATTAGTAAATTCTTTTACTCAGACTCGAAGTATTGATTAGATTCTAATTTTTGTCGCAGTTGATTTCTCTTCCATTCACTATAGGAATTTCCAGTTCCCTTAAGCCACCAAAATCCACAACGGATAGCTATACCAATAATTAAAAGTAGAAAGACAATCACAATGATCATTACAAATAATTGTTTTAACCATGTTAGATTGGGCAACCAGGATGTCAATTTCTCCCATAATTCAGAAAAGCCCCAAGAAGTGTTATCTTGTGTCACTTTATGTAGAATATTTACTTGTTTCCTAATTTCTTGGAG
Organism: Falco naumanni; assembly: GCF_017639655.2. NCBI lineage: Eukaryota > Metazoa > Chordata > Aves > Falconiformes > Falconidae > Falco > Falco naumanni. The sequence continues at coordinate 33,990 of NW_024427563.1, forward strand.
GTCCTCTGTAATTCGCCCGCTTTGATCTGCATACATGCAACAATCTACATTGATCACAGTGCATACCCCCCCTTGGAAGGCTAATAGCAAATCTAAAGCCATACGATTCTGTGACACTATTTTTGATAAGTCAGTAACTTCCTTCTGAAGTGCCAGGAGAGCATCAACTGTCCTATTTTCCACTGTTTCTATTATAGCTGAGATGTTTATTATTGCCTTTTCCAACTCACTAACCCCTAAAAACGGAATGAACCATCGCGCAAAACTGTGGAAACTCGTTGGTCTGTTTATGAGGGGGTTATTTACGATGTTCTGTTTTTTCCTTATGGGGGGTCGTGTTGACCCGTCAATGATAGTAATATTGGGGACCAGACCTCCCAGAGTGCATGCTCCTCGCCATCCTATGGGCAAGACTTTACGAGCCATTGTGCCGCACAACCAATACCACCCTGTCCCTCGTGGGGTCGGGAGACCGGTATAGTTCAATTTCAAAAATCCCAAATCTCTACCTGTCATATTTAATGTATGACTTCGGTTACAATTTGGGTGTTCTCCCACGAACAGTCCTTTTCCCGAACTTACCAGGCAGTTATCCCCCAGTGTGCTGGTCTCTTCGACAGTGATTTTTAATTCTCGTCCCCACTTAACCTGAGGGTCTGTGCTCCAGATTGTATTTCCCCAAAAGGAGCCGTCTTGGCGGTTCGTCAGGGGAACTGGCAGTGGGATGCCTATTAACGGTATCTCATAACCAGAATGTCTTGGCATTTGGGTACAGATCCAACAATCTGTCTTATTTAAAATTTTGGTGATGTTTTGAATCGCCTGAACATACCAGTTCTCTCGCCAGGCCGCTGTGTCTATCACCTGTGAAATTATCAGAATCATATTAAATTTAACCCACATCCTATCTTTTTAGCTTGAGCTTTAACGGCCCTTGAATTTCTGATGTCCAAAGCTTTTGTGGCGACTTCTTTACACGGGTATGATGAATCCAGGCATTCTGTTCTTTAATTTTGACTGCTGTGAAGGAGGTGAGGAGTACTTGGTATGGTCCTTCCCACTGTGGTTTCAAGGTTTTTTCTGCAAGAGACTTTACATATACATAATCTCCAGGTTGGATATCATGTACAGGCCCATCCAGACCCCTTCCTCGGGTCCCAGTTACATGTTTTCCAGTTGTATTGAGCTGCTTGCTCAATGCCACCATATAGGAAGTCATAATTTCATCCCCAATTTGCATTGATGTCCCCTTTTGTATTCCATAGGGGCGTCCATACAGAATTTCAAAAGGGCTCAGTCCTTCCCTCGCCCTCGGTCTTGTCCGTATACACAAAAGGGCTAAAGGGAGAGACTGAGGCCATGGCGAGTTTGCTTCTTGTCCCAACTTTACAATTTGCTGTTTGATTAAGTGGTTCATTTTCTCCACTTGGCCACTCGACTGAGGGCGATATGGGGTGTGAAGTTGCCAATCTATACCTAAATGGTGGCTGGTTTGTTGCACTATTTTTGAAACAAAGTGTGGTCCTCTGTCAGAGGATATGGTTGCTGGAACCCCAAAACGCGGTATTATTTCTTGTATTAGTATTTTAGTTACCTCCCGAGCCTTGGCAGTTCTGGTTGGGAATGCTTCTGGCCAACCTGAAAAGGTATCAGTTAATACCAGCAAATATCGGTACCCCCCTTTTCTTGGAAGTTCTGTGAAATCAACCTGCCATTGTTGTCCAGGCCCATTACCCTTTCCAATCTGGCCCATTTCTAATTTGGGAGTATTCTTTGGATTAGTCTGGAGGCAAAGGTCACACTGTTGAGTCACCTGTCTCACTGTGGTATATAAGTTTCTAGCTACAATATCTTTTATCAGATGTTTATACAGAGCCTCCATTCCCCAATGTCTCTTCCTATGTTCTTCCCGTATTAAGTGCCACAGTAAATATGAGGGGACAATTAACTTTCCCTGTGGGGTATAAGCCCATCCCTCTTTATTATATGATCCTTCTAAGTCTGAAATAAGTTTCTGATCTTCCCTAGTGTATTTTGGTTTATCTTGTAGGGAAATATGCCTATCGGGGATTAAAGCCCCTGCTACTTTTATTTTTGTTTTGGCTACTTGTTTTGCCTCTCTGTCCGCCAGTTCATTCCCTTTTTCCAAATCTGAGCTCACTTTCTGGTGTGCCTTAATATGCATAATTGCCACTTTCTCAGGGAGTTGGACAGCTTCTAGTAACTTCAGAATTTCTTCTGCATGTTTGATATTCTTTCCTTGGGAGTTCAATAAACGTCTTTCTTTTCAAATTGCTCCATGTGCGTGTACAACTCCAAAGGCATATTTTGTGTCTGTGTAAATGTTTACAGTTTTGCTCTGAGCCAACTCCAGGGCTCGAGTTAGGGCAATTATTTCTGCCTTTTGTGCGGAGGTGTTCATGGGCAAAGGTCCTGACTCTATTACCTCTTGACTGGTGGTGATGGCGTATCCTGCGTGTCGATTGCCATTCAGGACATAGCTGCTCCCGTCTGTGAACCAGTTTTCTCCGTTTTCTATGGGGCTATCCTTTAAGTCTGGGCGACTTGCGTATGTCGCTTCAATAGTTTCCAAGCAGTCATGATGCACTGGTTCTCCTGTGTTTCCGCTGAGAAAAGAAGCTGGGTTGACAATGTTAGTAACCACGATTTCCACATCATCCTGTTCCACTATTACAGCTTGATATCGCAGGAATCTTTGTGGAGATAGCCAGTGTCCACCCTTTGCTTCCAATACTGCCGACACTGCATGGGACACAAAAACAGTCATTTTCTGGCCCAGGGTGAATTTTCGGGCTTCCTGTATATTTAGTATCACAGCCGCAACTGCCCTTAGGCATCCAGGCCAGCCCTTTGCAGTCGCGTCTAACTGTTTAGAGAGGTAGCCAACTGCCCGACGATACGGACCTAGCTCCTGTGCCAATATTCCTAGGGCAATGCCCTGTTTCTCGTGAGAAAAAAGGAGGAACGGCTTACCCACATCCGGGAGTCCTAAAGCCGGGGCTGACATCAGAGCCTTCTTTAGTTGTTCAAAAGCTTGTTCAGCCTCTTTATTCCATTCGAGGTGTTTCTGCTCAGTCGCTGTCAGCGCATATAATGGTTTAACAAGCAGTCCATAATTGTAGATCCACAATCGACACCACCCTGTCATTCCCAGAAAGGTTCGCAATTCCTTTACCGTCTGGGGTTTTTTAGTTTGGCATATCACCTCTTTGCGGGCCTGCCCCAAAGTTCTCTGTCCCGCACTGATCTCATAGCCCAAATAATTCACTTTACGCTGCATTACCTGGGCCTTCTTCTTGGACACCCTGTATCCTTGAAGCCCTAAGAAATTCAACAGACTCACCGTCCACGCCATACAATCTTCCTCTGTGTTGGTAGCGATCAGGGTGTCATCCACATACTGTAACGATTTTCCTTTCTCGGACGGGGCTTCCCAGGATTCCAGGTCTCTCGCAAGCTGATTGCCGAAGATGGTAGGACTATTCTTAAATCCTTGCGGCAACACCGTCCAAGTGAGCTGGGTCTTTCGACCACTTTTAGGATTTTCCCACTCGAATGCAAACAACTTTTGACTGGCTTCGTGGAGAGGGAGGCAAAAGAAAGCATCCCTTAAATCTAGAACAGTAAACCAGATTAATTCAGGTGCCAACGCAGTCAGTAGGGTATACGGGTTTGCCACGACTGGGTAGAGATCCTCAGTAATCCTGTTCACTGCGCGCAAGTCTTGAACCACCCTATATGACCCATCGGACTTCTGAATAGGTAATATAGGGGTATTGAATTCAGACTCACATTCCTTTAATAGTCCTAGCTGCAAAAATTTTTCTATCACTGGCCGGATTCCCTCCCTGTCCTCTTTCTTTAGAGGATATTGTTTAATCCTTACCGGTCGTTGACCTTCCTTTATCTTAACTTCAACAGGTGGAGCATTTTTCGCTCTTCCAGGCACATCAGTAGCCCAGACTCCTGGATACACTTGGTTCAGAATTTCCTCATCAATTTTCCCTTCCGAGGGGAGACTAGTTAGGACTAGACTTAATGCCTGTGTATATTGTCGATCCTTTACCTCCAGAGTAATTTCCCCTTTTTCAAACGTGATCTTTGCTCCTAATTGTTCCAACAAATCTCTCCCCAAAAGTGCCTTTGGGGAGTTGGGCATGTATAAGAACTTGTGGATACCCCATTGTTTTCCCAATTTATACTTTAAAGGTTCGCAAAAATACGCCTTTTCACTTTGACCAGTTGCTCCCTGTACTACAACGTAATCATCTCCTAAAGGCATTAAGGCTTGATTCAAAACCGAATATGTCGCTCCTGTATCTATCAAAAACTCCACTTGTTGCTGCTTTTCCCCTAGCTTAATTATAACCAGTGGATCCGCTAGGGTAGATTCCCCAGGTTCCCGTCAGTCTTCTATTACATTGGCTATCTTCACGTTCGCCGAGGTTTTCCGACCCCCTTCCCTGTTTCTAGGACATTCCCTTTTCCAATGACCAAAGCCCCTGCATATAGCGCACTGATCCCTTTCCAATCGAGACGAATCTCGCCTACCACCTCTCCGTTCCCCTTTTTCTTGAATGGCAGCTATCAATTTCCTTTGTCCCCGCCGATATTCTTCTTCTCTATTACTAAACACCCTCCATGCTTCATCCAACAATATTTCCAAATTTCTACCTTCTGTAGAACGCAGCTTTTGAAGTTTTCGCCTTATGTCCCCTGCAGATTGACCCAGGAATAAAGAAACTAATTGCTGGATCCCTACCTCAGACCCAGGGTCCAGCGGCGTGTTACGGCGCATCACATCCCTCAGCCGATCCAGGAACTCAGACGGGGACTCAGAAGGAGTTTGCTTAACTGCATATAAAGCTGACCAGTTTAAAGTTTTGGGAATTGCTCTCTCCATTCCCTTCGAAATCCATTCCTGATATTCCTGTAATCTTTGCATATGTGCCGATCTATTAGCATCCCACTTTGGGTCTTGGAGGGGGAAATGTTCCTTAACATCCCCTCCTGTAATTTTATAATGGTCTTCGGCCAAATTTCCTGCTGTTTTCAAAACTAGCTGTTTTTCAGTTTCAGTCAAATATTCCAATACTAATTGTATATCATTCCAATCGGGATTGTGTTGTTTTACGATAAATTGGAAATGCCTGGCTACACTTATCAGGTCACTTCTATAATCCTTTGCAATCTTTCTCCACTCTCCCAAATCAGCAGTGGAGAAAGGCACTTTAATTAGCATTGTTCCACCATCTGGCCCCACCGCCTCTCGGAGGGGTGCTTGTAAAATAGTCAGGGCAGACTTCTGCCGAGTGTGGGAAGATACAGGGCTATCAGGAGGATTTGAAGCTCCTTCCGAGTCCGCATCCTGGTCCCGTGCCCGGGGGGGAGGTTTAAACAAGTCATTTAAGTCTTGTTCTGGGGCTTGGTGGACTTTGTCTGCCTTTGTACACCTCTGCCCAATGCTGCAGGAAGAACAGCATCTTTTCAGTTTACTTCTACCCCCTTTATTTTCTCGCTCCAATGCGAGTACCATAGGGTCCTGTGGGGGTGTTATCCCACAGTCCCTTTGCCACTCCGGATGGTTTCGCAGCGTGAAAAACATACCTGCATATGACACTTCATCCCATTTCCCTTCTCTTCTCAAGAACAGCATAAGCTGTAACAAAGTATTATAATCCAATGTTCCATTAAACGGCCACTTAACTTTGCCCTCTAACTTATACAATGGCCACCACTGATTACAATATTTAATGAGGGTCTTTTTACTTTCTGTGCTTCCCTTCCCAACAATATCCTTCCAATGGGCGAGTATACAACCCAGAGGACTCTTTTTTAGTATCCCTCCTTGGGTGTTACCCATTTTCAATATACTCCTAAGGAATTTAAACTGACTTTTAAATTCTCTTTTCACGCCTGTCAGCCACACTCTCACTTATTCTCACTCAATTCCACTCTCACGGACGTCCATGCACTCAGAGAAAATCACACACACATCACTTCACACAAACACTATGATTCGACAAATCCAAATCGGTAGTCTATTCCAAATGCCTTATTGCCATAACCAAAATCAATACCAAGAGAAATCTAACATAGCATCGCTCCAGTTAACAACCTTTTAGCAGCTGCAAATATTTTGTGAATTACATGAGGCCCGCTTACCCCTCTCCTGCCTCTCCTGGCTCCCAACAACGAGATACAGTGGTTACCTCGAACTCAGTCGATCTATCCCCGAGATCGCTACCGGCCGCTCTATCGGCCAGCGAGTTTCCCAATTGTAGTCCCAAACCCTATAGGTACCCAACCCACGGGCACTATGCTGCACGCCAGACGTCTCTGCGCGATTTATCAGCAGCCCCGAATGTGCGTACGCTCAAGTCCCTTCGTTAAACATACCGTTAAATCCGCAGCTTCAAGAGGCTGTTGTCCACTCCCGCGGTGATCGGCCGGCAGCGGAGACTCCTCCGAGTAAAATGCTCGGGGCGCGCCTAGGAGCGTCCGCTCCGCAGTCGGTCCCGCAGCCGAGTGGAGATCCTCCTGGCTGGCTCGCCAAAACTGACGCGCGGAAAGCAGACTCCACAATCAGTAAGATTGTGAAGTAGGTATGTTTATTCAGCGCTGGGCAGCACGGGGGGTAGTCCCGCCAAAACCGTGCGCGCCTGACACGAAAACTTGCTCTGTTTTTATAAGGCATCTCATTACATATTCATAATGTGTTGTAATGCGCCTATACATATGCATTACCTATCCCCGCTTCGTATTAAAATTAGTTCTGCGAGCCATTTCCATATTTTTTTCTCGACTGAGTTTGCGCAGTGTCCCCTGGTGGTGGTCGTCAGGGGTCCTGAGGATGAAGGCAGGCGAGTCTTGCTAGTTACCCCCACATCTGGCGCAGGCTCAGTAGCGTCCTGGTTTTTGTCCAAACCGCAGAACCAGCTTTGGCTTGTTCTTGCAAGGTTGTAATTGTTCTTTTGACTTATATGGTCATAAAGCTGGACTTATATGGTCATAAGGCTCTTTACTCCCGTATACCTTATCACAACACCCAAACAAACCATGTAAGATCTGGCAAACAGCTAAGCAGACTATTATTACCCTAAACAGCTAAGCAGACTATCGTAATCGTTAAACTTTACCCTATCTCTTAACCCCTCTCTCTCTCAGTAGTGAATGTTAGTTATTTTTTTCATAGTATTTGTGTTTGTGTCACTTTTCTAATTATTCAGTTTTTCTCTGGAAAGGAGGAGACCAGCATTTCAGACATAGAGCCCAGGGAAAAGAAAAGAACAAACCAAAATCCAAGGTCCATTCTCAACTGCCCCCTCAGGTTTTCTTTTTATGTTAGTGAAAAGTTGTAATCATTAATAATTTTGTAAAGTGTCTAGTTCCAGTGAAAGCTTGACTTGCATGTGCTTCTCATAACAAAATAATGGTTTACCTTTTTTGCATAGTTGAGAAGCATGTAACCTTCCAAAACCTTTCTTAAAAGTACTTCCTTGCCTGGCTTTGAGTCTTGTTTTCAGAGTTGTAAGTAAAAAAATGCAGTGTTTAATTTTGGTGTGAAATACCACTACTTTACATTTAGATACTGCAATAAAAAAAAAAAAATGTTAGGGCATGAACATTATTCTTATCAGGGAGACTGCTTTATGAAGTGCGGCAAACCAAAACGAATGCATATGAGCCAGTGGGTGGTGTATTTGTGTGGATGCCCAGTGCTATGCTTGCTTGATTTTATGTCTGAATCGCTACTGAAATAAATATGTTGTAGCATAAAATGTTGAATGAATGCCGAGGTAATGTTTTGAAAACAAGGGAATCCATTGTTTTGAAATAAAACTGGAATAACATATTTAAAAGTTCGTTTCTACTCTGACTGCTATACAGACTCAGTCAGCAAAGTGTGGCTGGTGTCTTTAAGCATAGCATGCTTTTCATTTCAGATGCAAAACAGGACTGCTAAAGCCTCTCTCATATTTAAAACTCCTCAAACCAAACTATCATTTTAATGACTTCATTTAATTATTTTGTTCAAAAAGTATGTTACACTATTCCGAAGAACTGTTGTCAGGAAAGCATATTGTATTCTCTTGCTGTCTTGCATACTCAAAGTTAATGTCATTCTTTTGTACTTTAGTTGTTTGACATTTCAGTTGTTTTAGTAACTTATTTACCAGTAAACTTTCTCTCTTTATTTTGAAGTTTACAAGGAGTGTGTTTTCTTTTGAGACTGCCAAAGCCAAATGCAGGAAACACAGACATTTCCATATATTTGAAAAGAATGTTCTGAGGTGCAGATTTCGTAAGCCACCCCTGCCTCTTCCCACCCCAAAAAAGTCCTGGAAAAAGTTTGTACTGACAAGCGTTCTGCGAAGAAAAAGGGTGCTTTCCATCCGAGGTGAATGTTGTTTCAGGGCTTGCCTTTGCTCACAAGAGACTGCAAAGCTACAGTCGTGGCAAGCAAGAACGCCTTTGGCTCACTGTGACCTGCAATGATGTTTTAAAGCGTGGGATGGTCAGGATAAGCGAAGTGGAAGGCTGTGACAATCCCTGCAGTGCTACTGTACATACCGCATACTGTATGTGCTTGCACACGTGTGTGCTGTTTTGCAGAACAGGGATAGGGAAACGGTAGGATTTTGTTGCCATCCCTGTTTGAAAGTAAAGCCCCCGACACAAAAGAAGCAAGCTGCCTTTAGACTGCATTTACGGCTCTTGGGGACTGCAGGTGTGTGTAAATATTAGAGAACAGCAGGGTCCTGCATTCCCAGAGCCACTTGAGCAGTGCCGTGAAGACAAGTGTCCTTACTGGTATTGCAGTCATACTCCCAAGCTCTCCTGCTGTTTCCAATCTGTGCGCACAGCCGTGAAAAAAACGGACTGACATTTACAGCACAGCAGGGAGACTCTTGAGTAGGGAATGTTCAAGACTCCGCTACCTATGTTTCAAAGTGGCCGCTATACATGATAAATCTTCACAGGAGAACTAGTCGGCACTTCAGCTGATGGTGTCATGAGGCTATTGATAACGAAGCACAGAATGCTTCTTTTAGTGCTTGAACGCTTTGCAGACATTGTTTCTATTTTTTTTTTCCTTAATCTAAAATATCTGGCGAGAGAATCAAATTCAGGATGGGTATAAGATATTTTTTAGATGGTGCTTCTTTGCTAATTTTTACAGGAATAAGTTAATACAAAATATTAACGTAATTCCCGATGTCTGTTACAGCTAGCATTAAGAAGGGTCAGTTGCTTTCCTGAGTAGTTTGACAGACTTTACTCACTGTTTTATCCTAGTGAGCTGCCAGATTTGGGATGCCATAATAAGAGTAATGCAATTAGGTTTTCTGCACGTTGTCTGGTTGACTTCTTAGTTAAGAGTTTCTTTCCCTTTGGGAATAAGACTAGACAGCCTGTCATTTGCTATTACTAATTCTTCCTAAGATTATCACTGGAGCTTTTTTTGTAATTAGCTATCTTAGTTGGCTCTTAAATTTTAATAGCCAATTGAAGCTACATTTTAGCCAAGTTCCATACCTAAATTGCATTTGGTCCATTAACAAAGTTGGTTAAAAGGCTCTTAAAAGAAAAGCCAATAGATGGTGGTTAGCACTTCCGTGTTTGCAGCAGTAGCAGTACCAGCCTCCAATGAACATTCTCAAGAAATGGCACTTCCTTCTAGCAAAGGAAGAGAACAAAGAATGACCGAAATTTGTTTTGGGAACAAAGGCTGATTATGCAGAATACTTGTAGAAAAAAAGTAAAATTGAAGTGCGTCTTTTCTGGAAGAAGGTGGGGGAGATGCAGAAGGGAGAAATTAATGGTTCTGCTCAGACTTGACAGGTTCTGGAAAAGCCAAATAAATGAAGTTATGTTTTTCTCCATTTCAGCTGATCAAAATTATTAGCAAAACCATCTGAAGCACCTTGTGGTGGAATCGTCACCTTGCTGAGTTTAGTTTGTAAAACATCCTGCCAGACATTAAAAAAACTGTAAGCACGCCAGCACATAGGCTCAGAGCACCGCTTCTCTAGTTGATAGACCCTATAATTTTCTTTTATACTGAAGACCATGGCTGGATACCTCAGCCTCCCAAATAATTTAATGTAACATCAGTCTGCATTTTTTTTCCCTAATAACACTTGTTTAAATTAGATTTTTCTCCTCTTTTCTTTCTTTAAGGTATAGACAGGAGATTAACAGCCTTTGGATCATCCCGTGACAAATAATGGCTTTCTCAGACTTTTCTGCTTTTTAAAAAATAAATAAATCTTTACTGCTGTGAAGACATCAAATATTAATACTGCTACAGTTTTAATACAGAGTCTACTAGTTGCTGATGAGTTGTTTCAAGGATGGTTTGCAATGCCCTGTATGTGTGACGATAGGTAAGTATCAGTGGCTTCATTGCAGGAGGCGTGAGGCAAACCCCAGATTATGTCTGAATAATCAGTGTGTGTGTGTATCTATCTATCTATCTATCTATCTATCTATCTATCTATCTATCTATCTATCTATCTATCTATCTATCTATCTATCTATCTATCTGCTTTTACCAGCATATATAGTGGGACATCTAAATTAGAGTTTCCAGAGTGCACCACTTCCATTGTTCAATAAGACGTAGAGCTGGAGCTCTTTGAACATGAGTTGGATCCTGTTGCTTGTAGCTGACCTGCAGAATCAAACCGACTGGAAATGCTCTGTGGCAGTAAGTGCCGGTTCCTTCATCTCTCTTGCTGTTCTGGGGGTGCTGGGCTCTCTGTGATGATGCAGTACTCAAAGGGGGAAGGAATCTTATCTGTCTGAAGGTTGATTTTCACGATGTGCTTTCTCACAGGTAGGGAGAAAGCAGATGTGGTGGGATCAACTTCTTTGGGAATTCCTAGAGTCCTAGTTGATCTCATGGATAGCTTTATGCAACCGCATGCTAACTCACATGCATTTCAGTTTTCTTCCCCCATATTTTCAAGACTGAGCAGCTGAAGATTTAGAAAGGTGATTCTATGAATTCTTGCTTCATTTTAGGCCTTCTTTATCTCTATAGATGATACCTCTATAGCAACAGTTTTGGGGTTTTGCGTGTTTTGTTGTTTGGTTTTTTTTTTTCCTTTTCTCCTGAAGTGATACATAAAAAAAAGGGAATATACTATTTCTGTGAACAGTTTTGCCTGGATGCAGAGTAAGCCGGACAGCTTAGAAAAATGCAGCAGCTCTAATTGGATGCTACAGACTAGTTTTTCTCTGCACTGATGGGCCATGTTTTTAAACATGAAGTCAACCAGCAGTATTGCACTTGTACTTCTTTCTAGTTGTCTGTGTTTCATTTTATCTCAATCCAAACCTGTCTTCTTTCAGACTAGAGCATATCCTGCTCATATAGGCTTTCATGCCAGATTTTAATGCCCTTGCATCTAGGTCTACTGCATACAAATAACTGAAGCATTTTCAAATGGACCTCAAGTTCCACAGCTCCTAAGCTGCTGACAAGTGAATCCTGACAGCTTTTTCTCCATCGTTGTGAATGCTGCAACAAGCCAAAATTGAGGTTTTGCATTTTCTCAGGGATATCCCAAACAGTAAAAGAGTTGTGGAGGAACTGTTATTTGATGGGAGAAAGATTGCCTCCCGTATTTCTGCCCCTTGTGTTGGAAGGTCAGCTTTCCAACCCTGCAGACCTTAGCTGCTGTGATGGGTTTTCATAAGTATACTCGAAAGAAAAGTGACAAGAGCACAGTGAGACAGCTGTGAAGTGTAGTAGAAGTGAAAAGAAAATAGACGTTTATGAACTTTCCTGAACTAATTCCTTTTGCCAAACCACTCCAGACAGGAAGAAGCTGGCACAGTGGTAATCTGCATCTGCAGCTCCTGAGAGAAGGAAAATGCTGCTTTGGCAAATGGAGCAAGAAACCTAGAAAATTAAGGATTAATATGTTCATTTATAGAGAAGCAGTGAGAACACAGTAACATGAAATACAACCAAGGAGGATGCATTTAGAAGACAAAAGAGCCCTGGAAGGGAAGGTACTTAGCTTTGTTCAGAATGCAAACTATAACACGCAGTTCTTGGAACTGGTGAGTTGCGCAGCTGAATGTTAAAAGAAATTAGTTCATACCACAAGAAATACACAATCTGTGCCTTGAAAACCTGAAGGTACTTTTCTTTTCTGCCAGGAGGGGAGTGGAACACTGGATCTACTTGAAAGTAAGTAACCCTCCAGCTAATTTTATCGATCTGCTGCTAAACTTCAACAAAAATAGTTTTATTAATAAACTGAATTCCTTTCTGAAAACAGATATATCTATACAAAATAAAAATGCCTTTATTCCTGCTTTCTCACTAATCTGTCGTTATGGAGTTGTTTCCTTTGGAACGGTGAAGGTGGATCTGCACTAGCACATGTGCAGTCCCTGACTCACTTCTAATAACGCTTGGTGACAGCCATAGTGACAGGTATAGAGCAAACGGCACCACATTCAGAAGACAATATGGTGCTGAAAATATCTGGACATGGTCTAACAACTAGTTCCTTTTGTCACCGCTGGAGCTGATGATCAGTAATTTGTAGGATTTGGGGGGGTTTAATCAGTGTTGTCAAACCTGGGATGAGGTGGAATTTAAAACTCTCTCTTATCCAGACCAAATGTTATCCAGACTTGATATACCACTTGAGAGACTGACATCTTTTGCCTCTGTTATCTTCATACATAGCTGGTTCCATGTGCGGCAGTGAGTTACCTCACTGATTGCTTATTTCCTTTCCTCAGGTCAAAGCCCTCCTACAAACAGCTTTGAAACTTGTCATCCATTTCTGGTGTAAGTGCAACACAAGGTTTTCTTTAAATCTGACCAGAATACTTTTTTCTCTGTGTGGAAACTAGTTTTGGGGGTGAATTCCATTGTTTATATGGAAAGCTTGAGTTTTCTGAGGTGGTAGTGCCCAAAATACCATTTGAAGCCGGTAAGAGCTGCAGTTATCCAGTATCACTGAAAATCAGGTTTATGTTCCTCTAAAAATATACCCCTTGCCTATTTTATTTTACTGCAAAGACAACTGCTGTTGCTGTGGCGTTGCCAGATGGAGCTGTACATAGACTTGGGGCAAGTGGGAATGTTGAGGGGGGCGTTTGGGAGGGCAGGGAGTCCCTGCTGGTAGCAGCACTTGCCCTGCCAGGGGACCGAGCAGGCTTTGGGAGGGGGTGCTGGGGAGTCCCTTGTATCGCTTCTCTGCAGGAGCAGCTGTGGCAGGGTTACCTGGACGATGACCTTAATGAGAGGAGGTTTCTTGTGGGGCATGCATCCCCAGGAGAGGCTGCACTTGAGATCTGACCTTTGTTTTCCTTTCACGCCGGGTGTTTCTGGGCCTTGAAATGCTGCTGCGGGCTCAGATGGACAGTTAAGGCAAGGAGGGATTAGCTCCCAGGGACAGGGGTGTGTAGTAAGAGTTGGGCTCTCTCAAAACACAAACCAGCTTTGTGGGCCGAGACTAGCAGGACTAATGATGGGCATTTCTGGAGGGGTTTGCACCTTCAGAGCTCTTGGCAAATGTCAGCCAGTTTGCCTGCTGCCCTGCAACTGCTGCTCACTGGGAAGGAGAAATCCTGCTCTCCCACGTGAATGCTCCTCCCCAGCTGCTTTTCAGCTGACTTTGCCAGCAAGGCTAGAAGAAGGGCTGCCCTTCTGTGCAGGGACTGTGGGTAGCACAGAGATGCAGCCCAGCAAGCCTGACAGTGTGGAGGTGCTGGTCTGACCTCCCCAGGGCCCCCTCTCGAGTTCAGGGCAGGGAGGGACCAGTGCACCCACCGAGGCAGAAAAGCTTCTGAGCTGTGGAGAGGAGCAAAGCTGAGCCCAGGGCCCGAAGCTGCCGTTACAGACTCCAGTGTCCTGCCTGAAGGGAAGGCTGCTGTCTGAGCTGCTGCCTGTGCTCGGGCAGGGAGGGCTTGCAAAGCAGCGAAGCAGGGAGCTGCGCTCTGTCAGCAGCTGGAGCCTTTCAGAGTCGGCCTGCAAAGCTGCCACTGCCCTTGCTGATGCAGAAGTGTTCCTCGCGAGGTGGCTGCCTGGCCAGTCTCATTGCTGGGCTGGTTACCCAGACCTGCCCCTCGTGGAGATGCATCAGTTCTCCTTGCTGCCCAGCCGTTCCTTGTGAAGGCTCGGTGTAGCTAGCTTGGTTAATCCCAGATGTATCTTTCATGAGCTATCATTTGTAAAAGGAGTTCTCAGTGCTGGGGAGAGCAGCCAGGAAAGAAAAAGTTTCCAAAGAGGGCTGGAAATCTCTGTCTTCTAGTCCTAGGGAAATGAAACTGAAGCCATCTTCTGGTGTGCAGCCCAGCAAGTTCCTGTGAGCCTGTCGGGGAGAAATTAGCACCTAGTTAAAAAGGTGGGAGCGGCAGCCAGGGGGGAGGGTTACAAGAAGGCATCTGCCTTGAGGCTGTGCTAAAGGGAAACTGTAGGTACTTGTTTCTCAGCAGTTCAGCTGAGGGCTGCCTCTAGGAAGAAGGTCCTGGTGCCAGGGCATAATTGTCCTTGCCCTGTTCTTTTTTTTCTTTAGTGACAGAGGGTGCCGAGGGCTGAAGGTACCGGCTGGATGCTCAGTGCCCTTCCATTTCCCTCTGCAAGGGTTTTGGGTGGGTGAGAGAGGCAGGCAGCTGTGACCCGGCTGCAGATGTGCTGGGCACGTCAGCCCGCAGCAAATGTGGAGTCTGACACCTTGTGCCTCCTATGGGACAAGACCCTGCTGGTAAGCAGTTGCTGGAGAAAAGCTGGTGCATAATCAACTTCTACCTTAATTGTCCTGTGCAATATCATCTGCATCTGGGTTCTATCCGCAGAGCTGAGATGCTGTTTTCGCTGCCTTTCAGGGCTGCTACAGGTGCGTGTTTTCAAGATCTGTTGGTCTAGCCAGCATGCTGTAAGGGTGCGGGTAACAAGGTTTGTCAGTAATGCTTCTTGTGCCTATCTTTGACCAGACTAACTTGGTATCATTTTCTACTAAGAAAGCTTATTCTGTGTGCTGCTCAAAATACTGGGCTGCTCAGGCATTAGAGAGAGGAGGGAGAAGCCTCTCCATAGTATTCGCAGCACTGTTGAATGGGAGCTGATTGCTGGCCCTTGTGACTTTGTCTTTTCCCGAGGAAGTGTTGCTGGACTTGCCTGGTGGACTTGCCTGGTGGGTAGAAAAGCTGAGTCCCTGTGAGATCAAACAGCTTGCCTGGACCCTGGCAGAGCTGTAATTAGGTGAGTGCAAATTTGTCACCTTCAGTGTCATCCTTGGTCTGTCTTATGTGCTGCTTCTGGCATGGGGGGGGCGGGGGGGGGCGGGGCAGGGGGGGAGGTATGTTTTTCTGTCTATAGGACAGAGGAAGGGGTGGTGGCTTGGTTAAGGCAGCTGGGAAGGTTTCTTCTTTGTGGCCTGGTTGCCCTGGGAGTCCACATGCTGCTTTGTAAGGGAAGGTTGCAAGGATGTCTTCCACCTTGAAAGGCAGGATGGTGGATACACATACCTTCTCTTACGCTCCTGGTTATAGAACGTCACCTGGGTGTGCTGAAGCTTCCTAGAACACTTGAATACCTGAACTGCAGGCTGTGAGATTCCTGCAGGCTGTGCTGGGGCCCCCAGCTTGTGTGCTGGGACCTTGCTCCTGCGTTGGCTGGTGCCTGGAGGCAGAGACGTGCTGGAAAGGCTTTGGGCATCGCGGCTGTTTCAGCCAGCACCCCACTCCTCACTGCTTGCAGGAGCTGGAGGGTTCCCAGGCACGGCACAGTCCTTGTGTGTTGTATTTCCCGATTGCAGGTTAATTCCTTCCTGACCGAAGGAGCCCTTATTTACCAAAATTTCATCTGCTCCTGCTGTTTATTGCCCCCTGAAATCCTCCTCCTCTCCTGCTGTCCTTGCTGTCCTTCCAAGAGCAGCCAGTTGTGTTCCTGCTGCGGTGAGGAGAGGGATGGAGTCAGGATGGGGTCAGCGGTTGGCAGCTGAACAGCTTCTTTTTGCGTTTCCATCTGTTCTTTCTCTTCCCTTTTAATGAGATCAGGTGCCAGAGTGCACTGGGAAGACTTTCCAGTGTGAGAGGAAGGCACACAGGGCGTACTGGGGTCTTTGCTTTTGTCCTTGGCAGAGAGGCTGCTCGCATCCAGCCTGCACCATCTCGAGCTGCTCCTATAACGCACGTGGTGACGGGGAACACGCTCTGCAGTGAGCCTGACAGCTCCGGCTTGAGGGGGTCTGTCCTGCAACTCTGAGCCTCGATTGAAACTTGGAGCTGCTTGTGCTGATGGCTGCAGAGGTGCAAACCTGCCTGTTCCTGGACCCACTGGGGCGCCTGTCTCTTGATTGTGTTGTCCTTCTATTTTTTTGTGATGTGGCTACTGCCTTGTCTTCTAAAATGCCAGCTGTTTCAGATGATAGCAGTGGCTTGACAGGTGCATTTTTTCAGGCCCCCGGTGCTCCCTACACAGACCTGTCAGCTTTTCTGATCGCCCCCTGTAATGAGTGGCTCCACTCCTTTGTGTTTTGGAGGGGCTTCCCCTCTGCTTTTGGGGCCATATGTTTATTACAGAGCTGGTCTCTGAGTAGGAAGGCTCTTCTCGAGGAGGATCTGCAGGGGCTGCTTTTGCTGCTGGCTCTTTGATTCATGAGAGCTCTTGGGACGTGTGAAGGGTGGGAAGAGGTTCAAAGGAAGAACCCGGGGAGCTCATTTCAGCAGTTCAGCTTCAACAGTCTCTATGTGGAAAATGAAAACCTGCCCTTGTGCTGCCACTGCCCAAATGTGGTGTGCTGGGAGTCAGCACGGAGACCTTGATCCCCTAGAAGCTGTAGAGTCTGACAGCGCCTCCGTGGCAGAGACCAGAGGCTCTTTTAAGGGATGCACTAGGTGCCCTGTTTAAAAATCAGAAAGCCCTGGCCCGGGTTCCAGCGCAGGGCAGCCTCTGCGTGGCTGCTCGTTAACAAAACTCTGTGTCTTTTTGGCAAAAGACTTTCCGCTACAAATGCAGTCAGATGTTTGTCTAAGCAAAAGGTAACCCAGCAGTCCCTTCCTGAGCAAACCGGCAATTGCTTTGGGATTTTGCTTGAGTTCAAAGTGTGCCTTTGTGGTTGTGTTGGGCCTGTGAAGGCAACTGCCCAGAGCAGGTGAGGCCACATCCAGCTTTGCTGTTATTTCCTTGGTGCCTGCTTCAGGTTAACTTCCTTGCACAGCAGCGGTGGCGCCTGCCGAGTGCCCCAGCACCTCTCAGCGCAGCCCTGTGTGCGGCAGGGAGCTGCGCCAGCTGGCCCGGCAGCAGCCAGGAGATGAGCTTGTCCCTTCAGCGCTTCACAAGTGACAAATAAAAGAAGCTACTCCTTTCACAGCACCGCTTCTGAGCACCCGATGGTGCTTTGTAGCTGCTGTGATGGCACCAGGTGCTCCTGTGGGCTCAGGCTGAAACATGTGTCATGGGCTGGGATTGTCCCTCCCTGTGTCCCACTGTGTTGTCTGGCTTTTCCCTCTCGCTTGCTTCAGATCACAGAAGCAGATGCTGGTGTTTGAAAGCGCCTTGCAGGAGAGGTTAGGATCGGCTGGGGCTGTGGATGACCAGCTTGCTGTGAAGCCGAGGAGAGCAGTCCTACTGCAAATGGAACTGCCAAGTGGTGCCAGGAGCTGCAGATGCCAACCCAGCTGTTGTGGACTGGGTTAAGGCTGTGTGGGTTTTTTCTTGGCCTGGAGAAGCTGGAGGAAGGACAGTCTGGCGTTTAACGTGGTCTCTGGAGCCGACCATGGGAGGATCTTGCTGGGCCGTGGGTGCTTGGGTATTGCCATGGTTTTAAATGCACGTGATGCCAAGCAGTAGAGAGCTGCCATGTGCTTAGGCTCTGAAGGAGGTCGGGTATGTCGGGTGGAGGAGAGGAGGGGCTGGTGGTCCCCAGCCTGTGGTGCCCCGCAGTATGGGGCGGGATGGGAGATGCCCTGGCAGGACCCTGCTAGCTGAGGAGAAGAGCTGGGTGTGAGGGAGGAGGGACTTGCCCCTGCTCTGCATCTGTGACAGACCACTAAACCCTGCCTCTACAGCGTGGTGGTACTGCAGCATGGTTCTGTCCTCGGTGTCGTGGGGGCTTAGATGGCTCTTAGCTGCCAGAGGCAACAGGAGGCCAAGAGAGCTGGGGATAAGGCAGCGTCAGCCCCAGGAACAACTACTTGGCCGATCCTGTAACTGCATAGATATGGGTGTCCTTGACAGCTGTACCCTTTCTTGTCTAGGTTGAGATGTTGTGCCGATACCTTGCAGAGTCAGGTCTGAACCTCTATCTGGAATCTATCCGTCCTTCTGTGGCACTGTCTTCTGGCAGTCGCAGCCTTGGATACTGCCTTGTTGACTTCCACGTCAGAGATTCCCCTTGAACTGTGATTAACTTCTCGAGGCTTGTAGATTTTCTTCTGCATGTACACAAAGACAGCTGTCTGAATTAAAGGGTGTCATAGTATTAAGGAAAAAGAAAAGCTAGGAGGCATCACACTTGTTAGGGCCAAAGATTTTGTTTTGTTTTAAAAAGCAATGGGAGGAGAACAACTTACTCTTCAAGTAACTGCACAGTTAATGTCTCAAAACCGCAGGCATTTGAAATGCTGTCTTGATTCAGAAAAGAAGTAGAGAAGCAGTTCAGAGTTTGGAAGTGAGATGTAAACTCAACAAAGTGAGAAAACGAAATGGGTTCCCAGCATGGGTATAAAAAGGGGGACAGCAAAGCCAGGGTTGTGCGTTCAGGTCTGTGCTACCAAAACCCAAATGAAATCGTTGTTCTCCCCTACAGTGTGGGACTGCATTGCTCAGAAGGTGGCAGGGGAAACACGGGCAAAAGGAGCCACCTTGATTTTCCTTCTTTCTCATCAGGAAACAAATACGAAGCCTGTTCTGGCTCAAGACTGAGCTGCCTATTTGGGACTTCATCAGGTGTCAGTGGGTAAGTGACCTGACTGCAGTTATTTGTTAGAGGATGTTTTGATAGCATCTAAAATGATTGAGTGTTGCAGTCAGTCCTTTCTTGAACCGAGCGCTGGAGTTCTTCCTCCATGGGTTAAAATGGGGGTAGTGAAGGCTCCTTCTGCACCCCCTCGTATAAGCTGCCTGTGGCAGCACTTCCCCCCTCTCCCTGGATCCTCACTGCAGCTCTTTGCCTTTGCTGCAGCTCTGTGTCCTCTGCAAGACACCAGGCGTGTCCAGTTATTCTGTGGGTTTGAT
This sequence comes from Falco naumanni, assembly GCF_017639655.2. Classification (NCBI taxonomy): domain Eukaryota; kingdom Metazoa; phylum Chordata; class Aves; order Falconiformes; family Falconidae; genus Falco; species Falco naumanni. Next base: position 53,227 of record NW_024427563.1, read on the forward strand.
GGCGTGGGTGCAGCAATGATGACGGGAAAGGTGCTTCTGATGTGCCTGTTTCAGACCCTGCGCAGGGGTTTTGGTTTTGGTGTTCAGAAGCTGGAGAGTGCCTGTGCTGTCAGGGTTGACCTCGGAGCCCGCAGCAGGGCTTCTGGGGGGTGCTGGCTGACGGTGCTCTGTGTCCGTCTAACGCTGCAGCAAAGGAGAGGTTAATAATGCGAGGTGCCTGCTCTTGCCCCTGGCTGTAGGCTCCTTTGTTTCTGCAGGAGGAGAAGAGCTCTGTAAACAGTGTTTCCCCGGGGCTGGGGGGAAGGATTTTCAGCCTGGGTGGAGCAGCTCCCCGCATGAACCAAGTTCTCTGTGCCTCTAAAAGAGAGCAGGGCCACCAGCCTGGTTTGGTCAGACCCTGCTAGGAGGGAGCAGGGTGGCTGGCTTGTGTGCTGCGCTGTGCACGAGTGTGATCCCCTGTCTGCTTCCCTGGGACCAGCTGCAGCCTGTGCTGCTGGGCATGTGTCTGAGTCAGGAGCGCAGGCAGCCAGCTGGGAGCCAGGTGTGAATGGGGAGGGATGGCTCCCGGCTGAACTGAGTGGTGGCAGCTGGGTGCTGTGAAGGAGAGCAGAGGTGAGCTGCTGGGGCAGGGGGGGTGTTGGCAGGGGAGGAGGGGCTTGGTCCCTGCGGGAGCAGAGCTGGCCGTGTAGGACCCCAGGAACAGAACGGAGAGGGGGCAGTGATACAAACCCTGTACCCCCAAGTCCATGGTCGTGAGCATGGATGGTGCTGTGATTTTCAGCCTCTGGGCTCTTTCTGAAAGTGTGCGTCTCCCCCAGGGGAGGTGGCTAAGCCCTGTCCCGGGGAAGAAGCCTGGAAGAGACTTGGTTGTCCTTCCCCTTCCCTGTCTCGGCTCCGCCTGTGTGTCTGGGCGTCCAGCTCTGTGACAGGGGTGGTCTGCCTTACATTTCCATCTCCAGCATGGCGAAGCCCAGAACTGGGTCAGAAAGCGGTGGCTGCAGTCTGCTACATCCTGCAGGGCATCCTGAACCATGTGTGTAGGCTTGCCAAGTGTGGGCACCCATACCGACTGTAACTTCAGGTCTGTGGCTGCTTGAAAATGGCAGCTTGGCAGGGCTGTCGGCGGTCTGTAGCCATCAGGAGCCATGGCTCTGGTGAAAAAGCTGCAAGACAAGCTGGCTGTGGCCTCCCTCTTGTCGTCTGCCAGCAGGCTGGCTGCCAGCACACACCAGCCGTGCCATCTCCCCAGCCTGCTCTCTGGGAATGCAGTGTATTCCTATCCCTCAAAGTCCCTGTGAGCTAGAAAAAAAGAACAGTCTGCACTGTTCACCTTCCCTGCCATCAGAAATGAAGCAGCTTTGGCAGAACGTGCGTGTTTTGCAAAATGCTGGAGCACCCCAAGGGCTTTGCGTGCAAAACGCGAGCGAATCAAATCAAGCTGCTTTTTGCAGAGAGCGTGGGTCCCCTTCTGCTGGATCACCAGGGTCTCTGCAGCTCCCCTTGCACAGGGCTGCATCAGCTCTTTCCTGCTGCCTGCCAGGGTTTTTGTCTGGGTGTTTAAAGGCCCTGGCAAAGGGAGTTTGCCTCCCGTGGGGTGGGAGCGGGTTGTGCAAGGGGGACCCACGCTCCCCCTCCAGTGATAGGCACTGCAGGGAGGCTGAAGAGCCCGTCTGAGCTGGGGCCCTCTGGGTGCTGTGCTTCTCTAGCCTGGGTGGCTGAAAGTAGCTCCTGCAGACCATCTTGGCGTGCTCTTGCCGAGCGATGACCTCTTCAGTGCTGTAATTTGGGATTTCCACAGCGACAAGCTGTGCTGCTGTGTGTGCGCTGGTGTAGTTGCCCTCCAGTTGATGGGCGTGGGTATGTCCAGCCCAGGGTCTGGCAACAGCAGATAGAGATTTGCCTCCATTACATGTGAGAGTTGGGATGTGGGGAGAGGAGCAAAGGAGAAAAAGGCTTTGAAGTCAAGGTGTATGCATTAAAAAAACAAACAAACAAAAAGCCCCCCAAAACTGAGCATGTTTCTCTCTGTCCAGCATGCTTGAACTCCCCTGTCCCAGGCTTCTCTTGTACTGTGAACTCTGTTTTACTTCAGGTTGAACCTGTCTAAGATAAAAAATAAACGGGCTAAACTTTGTGCAGAAATCTCTAAGATCCCGATGGGTCTTAACCTATATGAGAAAACAGAGTGAAGTAGCCCTATTGCAATGTCCATGGGGTAAAATGGGGGTGAGCAAGCTGGCCTGTGATCAGAGGCTGGCGAAGGCAGGCGCTGGCTGGGAAGAATGGTGGGTCCTGCCTTCCCTGCTTCCCTGCCCTGCGTTTGCCCCTGCCAAGTAATGACTGGCTCATCTCGGTGGCAGTGTAGGGAGCACAGGCTAAAAGTGAAGTGGCCCACGGGTAGCATGTAACTCTGAGATCAAAGTCCGGAGGGAGGAGGGTGAGCCCTGGCTGTGCTCGTGCTGAAGGCACCGGAGGGTGATGTGCTGCACATCGGGGTGCCTTTTTATTGCATGCCTTTGTGTTTTGTTGCTCAGTCCTTGGAAAAGACTGTGCTGAGGATCAGACGTGGCCCCGTGTCCCTTTCCTGTACCAGGCTGAGCCTTGCCCGAAGGGCTGCAGTTACCCAGGATTGCAATGCTCGTGTTCCCAGGTGCAGTGCGATAATGGCTGTGGGCCTTCTGAGGTCCGGTTATTTGGGCAGAAGCCTTTTTGAGAAGGAAGTATGGGGAAGATTAATATACAACACAAATTCTTTTTGGATGATTATTTCACACTCTGCGATCCCATGGCATATGCCCAAGGCTCAGGCTTTGAGGTGTCCTGCTTGGCTTCTTGATGAAATACCAGCGATGCTTCCTATGAAGTGGGAATAAGTCTCCAGCTGTCTGATTTGGAAGGGCTCTCGTTTGCCATCTTATGCAGCTTCATGTTTCCACTGTGGTCTCACCAGCCACAGAAGCAGTCCTGTCCTCCTAGCTGGAGGAGCCTCTGCGTCCTTGAAAGGAACGTGAGGGATTCAAACAACACTCGGCAAGCACTGACCTCCCTCGAGCCCTGTGTCAGGCCCTGCACAAGGGCAGGGCAGAGGCGCCCAGGTGAAGTGCGTCTGTCTGAAGGGACCACCGGTGTGCCTGGTGCCCGAGCTCCTCAGCGAGGGCGTAAGGGCACCTGTGGGCTCTGTCAAGAGCTGAGAGCTGTGTGTGATGCTGTGCTTAGCAGGGTTTGCTGGCTGCGGTGCTTCCCCGAGCAGGACAGGTCAGCTGTGCTGGTTTGTGCCCGGGTGTGAGCCTGCGCCGAGAGCCCTGCCGCAGGCAGGCTGCGAGGGGCGCGGTGGCAGCGCAGCGGGTGAGCTGCTTGAGCTGGGGTCCAAGTTATCCCAAAGTGAGCAGGCCAGAAGAGCAGCTGGTCCCTTCTGAGGGCAGTGCTGGCACCTCTGTGGGTTGTGTGGCTTGATTTTTAGGCTCTGTTGTCATAGTGGGTGTTTCCAGGTGGCGTGTGGCTCTTTGAGTCTGGAGTGCTGGCTTGCTTTCTTAGCCCCGGGGGAAACCCTGTGGGTCCTGCCATGAATTTCTCTAAGGGCTGCCGTGTTTTGGGGTGAGACGGGCAGGGCTGTGGCTGTGCTGAAGCTGGGAGGGTGTGCTGGAGGCAGTGTGGCTGCATGCTTGCTGTGGGCGTTGCACGCGTTCCCTGAGCTGCTGTTGGTGCTTGGAGAGCAGGCTGTGCTAGCCAGGCACCTGCAGCGCCTGTGCCCAGCAAGTGCAGGGCAGCGCGGCTGGTTCCAGGTGCCCTGGGGCAGGGGTAAGTGGGAGCTCCCTGCTGAAGCCGTGAGCTTGTGTGGTAGCTGGGCACAGCTGGGCTCCTGTTTGTGGGTCCCCCTGGGCTGGCAGAGGCTGGGTGGGAGCCGGCTGGGTGCTGAGCATCCCTGCAGCCCTCTGCTGCGCCTCTCCGCGTCCCGGCCGTTGCCACGGTGGCATCGGCCGCTGTCCCGGCGGTTGCCACGGTGGCATCGGCCACTGTCCCGGCGGTTGCCACGGTGGCATCGGCCACTGTCCCTGCATTAGCCACTGTCCCCGTTGAAGTGGCAGCCGGGACAAGGGGCTGGCTGTCAGCACCGACCGGCAGTGCGCGGAGCGTGCGGAGTGCGCGGGTGTCCCTGCGGCCCCGCCGGGTGTCCCTGCGGCCCCGCCGGTGAGGTGGCGGGTGGCTTTCGGTGCCGGGGCCACCTGCGGGTGGGAGGGCTTGGGAGCGGGGCTGGGGGCAGCTCGGAGCGGGGGACGCAGAGGCAGGGCTGTGCCTGGGCCGGGGTGACACGGCTCCTGCCAAACGCCTCCCGGCAGGAGGTTGTGCCCGTCTTCCGGCGGGGTCTGTGTCCCTGCAAGGAAGCTGCTTGTGGGGGGAGGGTGTGGGGGATGTGGCTGCCTGTGTGTGTGTGTGTGTGGGGGCTCCTGAGGCACCTGGAGGCTGCAGACATCCCTTGCCAGGCACCGGCAGTTGGAGCCCCTTCTCCTCCCCTCCCGAGCCGGACGGGGAGCGAGCTTTGCTCCCCCAAAGAAAACTTGGTTCTTCCTTGCTTCCCGTTCCCACGGGGTGTCGATGTGCCTGCATCCGGACTGGGTTAACCGTGGAGGGGATGGAAGCTGCCTGCTTAGCTGCTGCTGCTCTCGCCCTCCTCATCTTGCTTTCTCCCTGTGTTGCCCCGTCTGTAAATGAGGGGTGAGATGAGTTATTCTTGCTCTGTCTACAAAATGCTGTGAAGGCTCGCGATGAAAAATCGGACAGATGGCCCAGGTAGAAGTGACTGCAAAGCTCACTGCTTTCCTTGCATTTTGAATCCATAGGTGACTTTCTGAGAAAAAGCAATTTGTGTATACATCTAGAGAAAATGCAGAGGCTAGAGTGCTCCAGGAGGGAGCAGATGATTCTTAACAGGCTGTCCAGCCTCACCCCTTCACTGAAGGATGAGCAGTAACTTGGTGGTGAAGCCAAAGCTTCCTCTGTAACACCTTGGGGTTGCAGCCAGTGCTGTAGTATTACAGCAGCAAGCCAGGAAATGCAGAATATTTACTCTTCTGGCAGCCAGTAATGTGTGTGTGTGTGCTGGAGAAGCAGGCAGAAGGCTGGAGCCAGCCCAGGCCGGCTTGGGGGGTTGTGTTTCTGCTTTTGGTTGTTTCCCTGCCTCCACTCTGGTGTCTTCAAACTGGGTTAACGTTTATGCTCTGCCAGAGGTAGAAGCTCCTGTGTGACAACTGGGCATGAATATACGTAACTTTTCACTGAGGAAGTTTTGAAGACTGAGATTCTAACACTTTGGGTTGGATTAAGGCTCGTAGGAGCATTTTGGACAAGTCGGCTGATGCCCGAGCTCTGAGGGCCCTGGCAGGTGAAGGCAGCTGGTGGGTACGTGAACACCGTGCAGCCTGTGCTGTGCGCTGCGAGTCGATGGTGCAGAAACTAAGAGATGGTGCAGAAACAAGGGGAGTGAGTGGTGTTTAGGGCTGCTGGCAGTGTCCCTTGTTCCATCTTGGTGTGCACTTAAAGGGTGGATTAACAAATTCTTGCAGATCAGCAGAATGGAGGTTACTGGTCTTATGCTTTTTCACGCTGCCCAGGGAAGAGTCCCTGTTCCTGGAAGTATTGAAAAGGCACATAGACGTGGTGCTTAGGGACATGGTTTAGTGGTGGACTTGGCAATGTTAGGTTTATGGTTGGGCTCAATCCGAAGGGTCTTTTCCAACCTAAATGATTCTATGAAATGCGGTCCGGGTGCCAGAAAAAGAGTAAATAAAGAGGGAGTTGCAAATCTGCAAAGCTAGGGTAGCCGAGATCAAATGCTGGGTGAGGCAGCCTGGAAAGGGACAATAGTACTGTAAATACTTCAGGCAGGAACCAGAGTTACTGTAAATGATAGTACGTGAGGCTAGGGATCTCCAGCAGACCCTTGGAAGTGAGCTTGGTTGCTCTCACTGTCAGCTGGCAGCTGAAGTTTATTGAAAGAAATAACAGGAAGGTATAACATGAGGCTCCTATTAATTATCTCGGCTATGGCAGAGCTTTTGTAATAAATTGCAGGATGGCAGAATCAAAGTGATAAATTAGAGGTGGACTGGAATATAAAGGTGACAGGTGAGGCTTCCTGCACAGCAAGGCTTGATTTAGAAAGCACTCAACCACTTAGCAGCGGGCTGGAGGGGCAAAAGAGTAGTCTTGGAAAATCTGCTTCTCCTTTCCTGGCTTCCTTGAGATGCTGTTGATATGGTAATTATAGGTAAGCAGGTGATTTCTAAGCAAGAAATGTGATGATGCTACTGAAGCCTGACCAGGGCAAGATGGTTTAACTGAACAAAATTGTTCAATAGCATCCTGATTCTCACTTTTAACGGATCTCCTTGTCTTGCTCTTCCAGCAAAGTGTAATAGAAAAGCAAATTAAGCAGTTGCTCCAGAGAGAGATGGTTTATCTTTGCGGAAGGAAGAAGAGGATTTATTGTGTATGCCAAAGCAAGACTGAGCCACCAGTCTGTGCTCCTACCAGAAAAGCTGGGCGTAGTGTGTTGTAGCGCAGTGTGCGGGTCCATCCCCAGCCTCTGCCTGGAGAGCAATCGGCTGGTGTCAGACCGGCTCAGAGGCTGGTGCTGCTGCTGCAGCACGAGTGACGTGGGGTCCTTCGGAACAGGAGCACTGGCACGTGGCATGGTGACAGCTGCAGGATCTGTATGGACAGAGCTGTGCCTTTCCGTCAAACTGCCCTTTTTCTCCTAGTGGGCATTAAGGATTTTGCTGTTTGCTCTTAATTTCCTGTCTTGTTTGAGCACAGTATCATCAGAGAGCGGTTCAGTTTCATTTATAGAGGGAAGCTGTTGGACATGCACACAAAGGGATTTGGATGCTTTAGGGCCATATCAAAGTGTTCCTCAGCACAGCTTTTGCCAAGCTCACGGGTGCTGAAGGGCCACTCTGTGCCTGCATTGGTTGAGCTTTCTGACTTTTCAAGACATGAAGCCCTGCCTTGTGCCTGCAGATACTTTGGCTGTACGGCCCTAGCCCGTATCGTGAGCCAGGCAGTGTTCAGAGGTTAATACTGCTGCCCTAAGGAGAAGAGGTGCTTTTATTTATCCTTAATGTAGCTCATGGCCAAAACACTCGCCTGGGAGCAGGATGATCCTGTGCAGACCCTTCTTTTCTGCCTAACCTGACTCAAGGAGTCTCTGTAGTAGCTGTGAGCCCACATCATGAAACAGATCCTTTTCTGTCACCTTGAAGATTGTCCTGATCTTTTTAATTTTTTTCTCCAGAGGCTCCTTATGTGCCGCACATGAGTCATTAGCTAAAAGGCTTTGTAACCCAGGGAGCAGAGCCCCCCCAGCCAAGGGTTTTCCTTAGCTCTCAAGCATCCTAGCTGCTAGCCTGCAGATCAAGCTTTTTCTCACTTGCTTTCTGGAGGCAGCATTGCTAGGAGACGTGGAAGTGATCTTGTTACCGAAATCTCGGAATGAAGAACTTATCGACACCAATGTGATGTAGATAAGCAGACACTTTTTTATTAACGGCCGGGTGCGTGAGCGAGTCCTCTCACGATCAACGCACACCAGGTCCCAAAATCAGATTCCATATAGAGAACTTATTCATACATATTCATTAAATATTCATGCATAATCATAACATTTCCCGTAGATCATTAACATACTCTCCTCCTATATCCGATTCTGCGCAGTAAAGCTTAGAAAGGTCTAGAAATGGGTCTGGGGTACGATTTGGGTAGGTGGTATGTGAGTCGGTGGTCGCGATCTCCCCTGCCGGAATTACCTTTTACTAAAGTTCACGGTTTCTTGGCAGGCACCTACAAGCTGTTCCAGTCGACTCTCCCCAGTTCCCATTCATCTCATATTCTGACATTTCAATACACCTCTGCGTACAGAAGACTGGTTAAGTACAAAGGAACCTTTCAACCCTAGAGTTATTACCTAAGTTTTAACAATGGTTCCAGCCCCTTCTTCTAGCCTTGGTACAGGACGTAAGAAGATCTCATAACAACTTTTACTGTGCAGCTATAAGTTTCTTATAAGATTTTTTTCTTATCCTTCTATATTTTAATTTTATGAAATGATTTTATAAAATCAATTAATCAATCAAATAAAATCAATCAATCTTAACTTATTAACAAATCAATAACATTTCCCCCCTTTGAAAGTGTTGAAAATCATTATTTCAATACTTTCACATTATTCATATATCTTTTGTTTCAACATATTTTGGTAATGGATCATGTCTTGGTGAAATAGTTGGTACTTCTCTCATAATCATACGATTCACTGCAATTCTATTGGTAAACTCTTTCTTGAAACATGCATATACTAGCATGCTCATCAAAAAGACAACTAGTAACAGAAACAAAGTCTTAATTATAGATTGTATCCAAGAGCTCAAATTCCATCCGAGTTTGTTAAAAATTTTCCCAAGCCAATCTTCTGACATATCCTTTTGAATTGTTTCAGTTTCTTCTTCAATTTTTCCCAATAGGTCTAGATCATGTTCCACATCCTGAGTGACATTTGGAATGTGGATACAACAGTGGTCCAATTTATCCTTGAGATACCCACACACTCCATGTTCTTTAAGTAGGAGCATATCTAGTGCCATTCTATTTTGTAAAGTCATTCTGGAAGTTGCCTGTAATTGTATATTCAATTCCTTAAACCCTTTTTTGGTAACGTTTGCTAATTTTTCCACTTGACCAGTTAAATGATAGAGCCATACTCTGTTTCTATATGAAGCTATAGGATTTAAAAGTGATTCCAGTGCCCAGCCAATTTTCACTCCTGTAGATGGTTCATTCCAAGTATCATCATTTATCCCAGATCTCTTTATTCGTTTCAATTCTAAATTCTCTAGAGATCCTTTAAATGGTGATTTCTTCCAAATTGGACACAATGTTGGCGTGCCTAAAGTGATTTGTTTCACCTTACCATCTAATGGTAAGTGTGTTGTCCAGGTTCCATCACTTAATGCCCAAACTAAATGTCCTGGACTTCGAATAGTAGATTTTCTACAACTAAACAAAGTTCCTCTTCTGACTGTAAGAGTGCTGGTTAAATTGAGAGTATTCTTAAGACCTCGACAAAACCAACCATATTTCAAAGCAGCGGCCAACGGAGGAATTCTTTGGATTACTAAGTCTGCATTACTACAATCATACACTTTTTCACATTTCCACCATGGCACTATTTTATTTTCCTTCTCTCCCAATGTAGTTGACCTATCGTCAACCCAGGGTAATACTGAAAAAACCTTTCCATCCCAGGTAAAACACCAAGAAGTTCTTGCCATATACTGAAAATGGGAAAATATGGACATAGACCATATAGAGTCCCACTGGTCTACTAATTGGGTGCTTTGGCCAGTTTTGTTACACTTCCATTCCATGACACTTTTGCTCACATTGATTTTAAATTGTTCATCATGAGAACACCATCCCACAGTCTTAAATCTCCCTATTTTGGTAAAAACATGATTTAACAATTTTTCACAATCCGCCAGACTACCTGGAGTTTTCCACTGTTTTCTAATGACTTTCACTTGCTCGTACCATTGAGTCACTGGCCTTTGTTCACAATAGTTGGTTTCATTTTTATGTTCCAGGTTAGTCAAATTCATAGTTAAAATTCCCCATGGAATAGATTCACCTACTGCCCTTGGTATTGGCAAACAAGCAGTGATCTGCGTGACATTTTGTAAATTGGCAAATTCTTTAATCAATCCTACCATCAAATTTTCCTCAGCCATTTGTTTGGGAATTTCAATCACTTGTTCTGTTTCTACTTGTCTTTTGTTCCTGTCCACCAAGCTGGCCCATGATCCTACCAACACTACCGACCAAAATAAAATCCAATATAAAAATTAGACATGTTTCAGTGTCAATTTTAAAGTCTCTGGGTCACGATTGACAATCTTCCATGGAGTAGGTGCTTTCTTCACTCGAGTATAATGTATCCAAGCATCTGATTCAGCTATCTTGATAGCTATAAAAGTGGTTAACAGTATCTGGAAAGGTCCTCTCCAGTGCTCCTGCAAAGGTTCGGAGGCCCAGGTCTTCACATAGACATAGTCTCCTGGTTGGAAATAATGCACGGAATTTTCCACGGATAAAGGTCTATTCCAAATTACTACACTCCAAATCACAGCCAAAGTTTTCCTTAGAAAAAGCAAATAGTTATACACATCTTGTTTTCCTTTTACATGTATGTTTAGATTTGGTTCTGGAGACTCATATGGTTTTCCATATAATAATTCATAAGGACTGACTGAGGTTCCACTCTTTGGCTGTACCCTGATTCATAATAATGCCAATGAAAGTGCCTGAGGCCACTTTAGACTGGTTTCTTGACAAATCTTGCTTATTTGTCGTTTCAAAGTTTGATTCATCCTCTCCACTTTCCCACTAGATTGTGGTCTCCAAGACGCATGCAAATCCCAATTAATACCCAATACTTTGCTAACACTTTGGACTACTTCAGCCACAAAGTGTGGACCTCTGTCAGAGGAAATTCCAATAGGAACTCCAAATCTCGGAATTATTTCTTGTAATAACCACTTCACAACCTCTTTGTGCTTGTGTGGTGCGACAGGGAAGGGCTTCTGGCCATCCTGTACAAGTATCAACCCTTACCAGGATGTACCGGTACCCATTTTGTCTAGGTAACTCTGAAAAACCTACTTGCCAATAATCTCCAGGTTCTACAGCAGATTTCAGTCTACCCATTGGAACCTTTTGCTTAATCATTGGATTATTTTTCAAACATACCTCACATTTTGCAGTTATCATTTTAGCTATTCCTAACATCTTAACTGATATTACTTGCTTTCGTAAAGATGTTACTAAGGCTTCTGCTCCCCAGTGACATTCTTGATGTCTCGTTTGAATTATCTCTCTCATCACAAGAGGTGGAATTACTACCTGTCCATTAGGAGTTATCCACCATCCAGCTAAGTTTTTCTTCGCATTTAATAACCGACCCAATTTGTCATCTTCCTCTGAATATCTCGGTTTTTCCCTAGGAAGGGTTACTGTTTTAGAAGGAATTATTGCCATTTGCAATGCTTGTTTCTTTGCTCCTTTTTTTTTTTTTTTTTTTTTTTTTTTGCGCTGTTCTATCAGCTAAATTATTCCCAGCTATTATTTTTGTATTCCCAATGTGATGTGCCTTACAGTGCATGATTGCTACTTGATCTGGCTTTTGAACTGCTTGCAATCATCGTAAAATTTCTGTTTGATGCTTAATGTTTGATCCTTGAGAGGACAATAACCCCCTCTCTTTCCACAAAGCTCCATGGACATGCACTACCCCAAAGGCATATTTTGAGTCAGTCCAGATATTTACTCTCTTGTCTTTGCTTATCTCTAAGGCTCGAATTAAAGCGATGAGTTCTGCCTTTTGGGCTGATGTGGTACTCGCCAATGCTCCTGCTTCTATAACTGTAGTCTCTGTTGTTACCGCATATCCGGCGTATCGGACTCCTTGTTCCATAAAGCTGCTTCCATCAGTACACAGTTCCCAGTCTGGTCGCTCCAATGGCACATCCTTCAGATCTTCACGACTGGAATAAACATACTTGATGGTAGCCAAGCAATCATGTTCCAGTCGTCCTTCTTCCTGTATGGAACTTAAAAACACTGCAGGATTTACCAGGTTAGTTGTCTTTAGAATCACATCATCCTGTTCAGTCAATACCACCTGGTATTTCATCATTCGGCTGGGGGACAGCCAACGTCCCCCCTTCTGTTCTAGGACAGTTATCACCATGTGTGGAACATAGACTGTTATTGTTCTTCCCAAAGTCCATTTCCGAGCTTCTTGTATGAGCATCACTGTTGCGGCCACTGCTCGAAGGCAGTTTGGCCACCCTTTACTCACTGTGTCCAGTTGTTTAGAGAAATATCTGACTGGTCGTTTCCAGCTTCCTGTCCTCTGGGTTAACACGCCCAGTGCCAGGTGTTGTCTTTCATGTACAAACAGCTGGAAATCTTTGGTTAGATCCGGCAGTCCCAAGGCAGGTGCAGACATTAGGGCACGTTTCAACTCTACAAAAGCCTTTTGTTGTTGTGGGCCCCATACAAAGGGAGAGTTCTTTTGGGCCTCGTACAGCGGTTTAGCTATTAGCCCATAGTTCATGATCCAAGGCGACACCACCCAGTCATTCCCCAAAATGCTCTGAGTTCATGAATATTTCTCGGCTCAGGTATACCACAAATAGCTTCTGTGCGATTTTTTCCTAATTGTCGTTGTCCTTTTGAAATCTCAAAGCCCAGATATATCACAGTCTGGCAGGCTTTTTGGGCTTTCTTCCTGGATACCTTATACCCATTTAGTCCCAGGAAATTCAAGAGGTCAATAGTCACCTGTATACAAGTAAATCTTTCTTCTGTAGCAATCAATATGTCATCCACATATTATAAAAGTAAATGCCCAGGTCTTGGTTTGTCCTGTTTCCAGATTTCAAATTCCTTTGCTAAATGATTTCCAAAAATAGTTGGACTGTTTTTAAATCCTTGGGGTAATCTAGTCCATGTCAGCTGCATCTTTTGCCCGGTTTGAGGATTTTCCCATTCAAAAGCAAACAGTTTTCTGGTTTCCTTTTCCAAAGGTATACAAAAGAAAGCATCTTTTAAATCAAGCACTGTAAACCACTGATAATTCTCCCTCAATGCTGTTAACAGTGTATAAGGGTTTGCTACTACAGGATAAATATCCTTAACCATTTGATTTACTGCTCTCAAGTCTTGTACCAGTCTATATTCACCCGAAGGTTTTCTGACTGGTAAAATAGGAGTATTATACTCAGATTCACATTCTTCCAAAATTTTATACTCCAAAAATTTATCAATCAATTTCTTCAATTCCTGTCTCACTTCCGGTTTGATTGGATATTGTTTAATTCTCACTGTTCCTGCCCCTTCCTTCAAATCTATTTTAACAGGTTCTGCTAGTTTCAATTTACCAGGAGTATTTGTTTCCCATACAGTAGGGATCACTGCCAAATCCACCTCCGGTGGAATTTCTTGTTCCTTTACCTTTTCTTGTATCATCAAGATTTCTCCCGTTTTTGACTCAGGTATTTTCAAGAAAAGTTCTCCTTGGTCAAAAACAATCTGTGCATTTAATTTGGATAGCAAATCTCTTCCTAAGAAGGGTATCGGACATTCTGGTACATACAAAAATTCATGTGTAATTGTCTTATTTCCAAATTTCAAATCCAGGGGTTGCAGGAATGGCCTGTTTTTGTTCCAGTTTTTCCTTTACAGGTATTTAATAGAAAAATGTCGCTCCTGTATCCACTCCCAACCTCACAATTTAAACAACATTTTTTTCCACTTTCTTATTATCAGAAGTTATAGCCATTACCAAATTATCTCTAATAGTTAGCTTACATTCATCCTGCCAATCCTTTCTTTGTCTTAAGTCAAAAAACAAATCCACATCTGGCATTTTATTCCATTTCCCTTCTCTTTTACAATACAGCATTAACTGCAAAATAGTGTTATAATTCAGTGTCCCATTCGTGGGCCACTTTTCCTGATCATCCAATATATACAAAGGCCACCAATTATTACAATACTCAAATTATTACAATACTCAATCATCTGGCTCTTTTGCAGATCATCCTGTAAATTTCCCCAACGTGCCAATAAACATCCCAACAAAGAATTTTTCGGGATTTTGTCATTTACAGCAAGATTACCCATGCTTTTACTTTTAAACAACCGAGTTAACTTAGTTGCCATGGTGTAATTACTCACAGTACAATACACAATTATTCAACTCTGTCACTCCGATCCGCGGATCCACACTCCCACTCGCTTTCGTGCTCAATTATACGTCTCACACTTACAGCCACACTCACACTTTCCCACAGTTACTTTAAACAAACATACAACACAATATTATACCTCTTAATTTTCTTCTTAATACACAAACTCACAAAACAACAAAAAAACCCAAAAACTTCTTCTAACTTCTTGTTAGAGGCACAGCCTTAGAGAACACTATAGCATATAGTTTCTCTTGTCTACACTTTTGTCCAACCCTGCAATAGCTTTCGTTATGTCTTACGGGCAGACTCCTAGTCCTACCCTGCGCAGCTCTTTCACCGCGTCTGACAGGCAGACTTACTCAGTGGCACTCCAACCCACTGGTGGGACTCCATCCCACTCCTTACCATACACTTATTATAGTGGGACTCCTACCCACTTCCTCTAGTGCACTTACTTACTACAATTAAAAAAAGAAGTGTCTTACCCAAAAATCCAGGGAACGTCGTGAAGAGCCTTATGGATCGGGGATCGATGGGTGTCCCCGAGAAATCCTCGGTGCCGGCTGGAACCGATCAGGTCCCCGACTCCTCCGGTCTCCTTCAGGGAGGTCCCATCTGGGTCGCCAAAACTGTTACCGCAATCTCGGAATGAAGAACTTATCGACACCAATGTGATGTAGATAAGCAGACACTTCTTTGTTAATGGCCGGGTGCGTGAGCGAGTCCTCTCACGATCAACGCACACCAGGTCCCAAAATCAGACTCCATATAGAGAACTTATTCATACATATTCATTAAATATTCATGCATAATCCTAACATTTCCCGTAGATCATTAACATACTCTCCTCCTATATCCGATTCTGCGCAGTAAAGCTTAGAAAGGTCTAGAAATGGGTCTGGGGTACGATTTGGGTAGGTGGTATGTGAGTCGGTGGTCGCGATCTCCCCTGCCGGAATTACCTTTTACTAAAGTTCACGGTTTCTTGGCAGGCACCTACAAGCTGTTCCAGTCGACTCTCCCCAGTTCCCATTCATCTCATATTCTGACATTTCAATACACCTCTGCGTACAGAAGACTGGTTAAGTACAAAGGAACCTTTCAACCCTAGAGTTATTACCTAAGTTTTAACAATGGTTCCAGCCCCTTCTTCTAGCCTTGGTACAGGACGTACAGAAGATCTCATAACAACTTTTACTGTGCAGCTATAAGTTTCTTATAAGATTTTTTTTCTTATCCTTCTATATTTTAATTTTATGAAATGATTTTATAAAAAAATTAATCAATCAAATAAAATCAATCAATCTTAACTTATTAACAAATCGATAAAAATCTTGTCTGGGCTGACGAGCAGGGCTGAGGAATGGATTTGGCCCTCTCCATCTCCCTGGGAGGGCGGAAAGGTTTGGGCTGGAAAACCAGAGGAGTTCAATGGCAGGGACGCAGCTGAGTGTGGGAGCAGGGTGGTTGGGTTTGAGAGCAGGCTGAGATGCCAGCATTGGATGCTGAGGTGCTTGCAGGCTTTGCACAGGTTCCATGTGGCTTCTGCCATGCAGCTCCATGAAGGCACTTTGCAGCTAGCGGTTTCCCTTGCTAAGCACCTGCGGCTGCTTTGTCAAGTCCTCTTGTTATCAATTTGTTAATAAGTTAAGATTGATTGACTTTATTTGATTGATTAATTGATTTTATAAAATCATTTTATAAAATTGAAAAATAGAAGGATAAGAAATATTTTTAATGAAACTTATAGCTGCACAGTAAAAGTTGTTATGAGATCTTCTGTACGTCCTGTACCAAGGCTAGAAGAAGGGGCTGGAACCATTGTTAAAACTTAGGTAATAACTCTAGGGTTGAAAGGTTCCTTTGTACTTAACCAGTCTTCTGTACGCAGAGGTGTATTGAAATGTCAGAATATGAGATGAATGGGAACTGGGGAGAGTCGACTGGAACAGCTTGTAGGTGCCTGCCAAGAAACCGTGAACTTTAGTAAAAGGTAATTCCGGCAGGGGAGATCGCGACCACTGACTCATATACCACCTACCCAAATCGTACCCCAGACCCATTTCTAGACCTTTCTAAGCTTTACTGCGCAGAATCGGATATAGGAGGAGAGTATGTTAATGATCTACGGGAAATGTTAGGATTATGCATGAATATTTAATGAATATGTATGAATAAGTTCTCTATATGGTGTCTGATTTTGGGACCTGGTGTGCGTTGATCGTGAGAGGACTCGCTCACGCACCCGGCCGTTAATAAAAAAGTGTCTGCTTATCTACATCACATTGGTGTCGATAAGTTCTTCATTCCGGGATTTCGGTAACACTCTGAGTGTGAAGCCTGGCTCCAGCTGTGCTGCTTGCCTGCAGCAGGCAGGAGTCACTTCTGTGCCGAGCCGGGGAGGCTCTGGCATTGCTTCTGAGGTGGGGGAGCGGTGGGCAGGAGCACGTGGTGGCAGCCCTGTGAGTGCATCTGAGGCCAAGCGTGAGAGCCCTGATGGGTCTCACCTTGACGTCTGTCTTGGAGTTCTGCCTTCTGAGGCAGGAAGCATCACCCAGCGTCCGGTTCCCTTTCTTTAGAGCGCGTCTGTCTTGGAGCCTGGAGCGCACCGGGGTGTCATATCTGAGCTCTGCAGTTCCTGCTCAGGTTTGTGTCTGGACAACATGTGGGACACGTGTTGCAGTGAGCTGCCACAAGCTAGCTGGCTGGAGAGCCAGCTTTTATCTTCCCTGACCGGACTGTAAAGCTCCAGATAATGTATGCTGGTTTTCCAGCGGAGGGTTCCTGGTTCCCTGCCGAGCAGATGTGCTGATTTGGTTTGCTTGTGGCCGTGAGTCTCATGGGAAGCGTTTGTTTATGCCGTATGCTGCGCTGAAAATGCGTGAAGCTCCCTGGCAGCCGAGATGGCCTTGTAAGTTGGATGTCCTCGGCTGGCGTGTGTGTAGATGTGTGCACGGTTAATTGGAACAAGCTCATAGGTGGCTACTCACCAGGTGCAACAACAGAGGACACCCCAAAGGCATTGTTGGAGCTGTGGCAAGACGGTGATTTGCCTGTTCTCTTTTGCGTTGATATGCTTGGGGTCCTCCCCAGGCAAGCAAAATAGGAATTAAGTTCTTGCTTTGTAAGTCAGCGTGGAGGTTTTTCTGTACTCCTTAAAGAAATGAGTAGCTTGTCTGCAGTGTCTGGATGAATTTACCTGAAGCTGGGATCTGTGAGTTTTTGCTTAATTTCGGGATGTCAAAAAGTGTTAGGGTAGTGCTGGGTCTTTCAAGTCCCATAAAATAAGAAGTGGGCAAATCCATCCGTCCCTTGGTCCAGTTAGCCAGGAAGGGAGGGGAAATGATTTCTAGTCCAAAGTAGTGCTTAGTAAGTGCTGTACAGACCTCTCTTTGATTTTTGTCGGTGCTTGAGACCCGCTTTCTGGGGGTGTTTTCTCCTCTTTCCCTTTCTTGCACCCGCACTTTTTGAGATGCAGATGGAGAGGTCGTCAGCAGGCTGGTGGTACAAAAAGAACGGCCCATGGACCTGTTGACCCATGCAGCCTGCAGGATGAGGATGCTGGAGAAGAGCTGCCATGAGGATAGCCTATAAGTGGCCCTGCTTTCACATACGTTGCGTTTCTATTTGAGCTAATTGCTCATGCAGCTTGAATGGTTTCATGCTTTTCTTTCTGCTGTTACAGCTTCAAACGCCTGTAGGGAGCCTTGAGTTTGGGTGTTAATAAGTGAAAAAAGGGGCCCTCGTTCTCCATGGAGAAAGGTTCTTGGTCACTGTGGCAATTTCATGCCTGGAGGGAGTCCTATTTGCTGGATCATTTTTGCAACTTAACCAAATTAGCTTTGAGAAACCATAGTTGATAATCAGAGTACTGAGCTCTGTGCTCCATTAGTTAAAACCATCACCAACCTCCTTGCACAAAGGGTGGGCATTTGGTTTGCAAAGTAGGAGAGCCGGTCTGATTTTGATGCTCGGGGCAGCAGCGATCCCCGGCTTTAAGGTTGTTCCTAATAATCTGAGCGCTTAGTAGGGTCAGGCGCAGAGTCGCATCGGGTCAGCTGCTTTTGCAAAATGAAGCAGTGAAGTGACATTTCCCTTTTGTTCCCACCGAAAAACTTTTGAAGAGTAATAAAGGACAGTTTGGGTATTAATCGAGATTTGGATAAAAATTCCAGTAAATAGTTCCAAAACAGATGGAAGTTGGGGGGAGAAGGTGAGAAATGCCAGCAGGCTCTGATGTGTGCGTGTGGCTTGTGAAAGGCTGTTTTGGCTCAGGGAATGTTTGTTGTGGGGTTTTACTTCTATCAATCTTCACTCTTCTGCTTCAACATGGTCTAATGATGAGACAGGGTGGGGAGGCCGCCTGCTGTCCAGTTATGAAGGATGCCACAGCCTGGAGACACAGCTGTCTCCTTTGGGTCTGCCATGAAGGGGATTCTGGATTTTCAAAGTCCTGTTGTTGTTCCTTGCAGGTCAACTGAGGCATGGCCACTGGAAAGCCCTGCTCGTTCACAGGGTCCTCCAGGATGGCTGGTGGATTCCCGAGGCAAGTGGTAGTGCCTCGTAATCTGAAGCTAGCCAGAGGGACAGAGAAGCCTGCAACTGTAAGTACCTGCTGCGGCCAGGTAGGAGCTGTGTAAGGCTGGAAACTGCCCCCGCGTCCTTCCTCTACCTGCCCCTCCTGTTGTCTGGCCGCACTGTGAAGCTGGACACCACCTCCCCGTCTCTCTGCTGCCATGCTTCTGTCGGAGGTGGCGACCATGGTGCAGTAGGGGATGGACTGTGTGCTGCTTCAGGGCAAGCCCAGAGTCTGTCTGGATGTGCCACCGGAGCCAATTTAAATGGACGTACCGGGCATTGCACCGGAATAGCTGAAGCGTGAGCGTGTGCTTCGTTCTGTCCCCTTTGTGTGGGCAGCAATGTTTTGTCACGTCGGGATGCTTGCCAGCGCTGCTCTGACCATACCTGCCCTCCAGGCAGCTGGGCATGTGGTGGGCTGCTCGAACTCTGCCCAAAGGCTTTGAGAGGCATGGCTGGTCCCAGATGGAACAGGTTCCAGACCAGTTGTTCTGTCCCGTATCCCGTGTGGAGCACAGACCCAGCGCTGCAGGCAGCAGCGGAGTCAGGGCAATTCCTCCTCCCCATCCTCAGACGTCCTTTGCTGACCAGAGCTCACCTGACTGAAGGCGACCTGGCGCTGAGGCTCTGTCGAGGAGGTCTCTCTGCATACTTCTGTGGAGGGGTCTCGGAGGCCAGAACAGAGAAAACAAGTGCTAATTCAAAAGAGATAACTAAAACTTGGAGCCATTCCTCTCCACCTCGGTCTTGGCACAACACTGCTTCTCTGCTTTCCTCTGACTCACCCAGCAGTGACGTCTCCACGCGTGTGGTGGTTGTAAGCGTTGTGCAAGGATGGAGTTAGGGGGTTGCTGGTAACTCCTCCCGACCTTCTTCAAAGGTCACTGGCTCAATCCAGCAAATCTGAAGAGGAAACAAATGCCCGAAGAGCCAAATCCCCCAACATGTCACATCAAATCACAAAGGAGAAGCTAATGGGACAGAGCCACTTGGTTGGAGCATGTGTATTCCGCTCTCTATCATTAATTTACTGATGTTAAATATTTCAGCGGGTAATTATGGGACTTCCAGGACTATCCTAGTGGCTGTGATCACAAATTATTCATCAGTGGCTCTTGAACAAGAAAAGCCTTTCTGAATGAAGGCAGTTCTGTAGCTCTTGCTGGTGTTTTGCATTTCAGCTGACTCCCTCTGCCTTCCTGAAGGAGATGACTCTTGGCACCAAGCAGAGGCTGGCCAGCACTCGGGACATGCGGCGGCCCCAGGTTACCCAGCTTCTCGACGTGAGCGAAGCCTCCCGTCAAAAGGTAGCCTTTTCTTGCCCTTTTCCTTGCTGTTTGACGTGACATTTGAAGTGGGCCTATGCTTGTGACAGGCTTGCCTCCAGCTTATCTAAATACTTTGGTGACTAAGTCCTGTTGTCGTTTCAAACTGCTGCTGGTGGTGGTGGAGTTCCTTCTGCTGGGGGAAAGGTGAAACGTTTTCCCCCAGTGAGCTGTTGAAGTCCTGGCCTGCACTAAGCCCATATAAAGCACCTCTGCTGAAGTTGGTGGCTTTTGCTGGAGACGAGCTTCTGTGGCTAAAGCATGATACCGGAGGAAGGCTGGGGCGGGACACAAGGATGCAAGCTTGCAATTTCCCACCCTCCTGCTGAAATAGGCAGCCCTTGGTTGGGTGCAGTCTCTGTCAAACGCTTGGGGTCATCGGATGCCCTCAGTGGTGGCTGCGTTGGCCTTTGGGGGCTGAGGGCCTACGGTAACTACTCAAGGTGTAGCTCAAGCAATTGCATGAATGCTTTGGGTTGGAACGACGAGTGGGACCCTTACGGGGTGTTAGATTTTGCAGGCTGCCAGGTACACAGGGGAATGGCGCTGGGCAGAGGGGAGCGGGTGTGCTTTATCTGGATCAGTGTTTGCTTACACGTATGTTGAAAGCTGCTCTTCTTACACATCTGCTTAGTGTAACGCACGTTCCAAAGGGGTAGATGACTGAGGTAGGCTGTTGAGTGGAAAAGTGCCAGCAAGAGACCTGTAACAAATTGGTTGGGGATTGCCCTAGACAGCGTGTGAGGTTGGGAACGCCTCGGACGAGCACGCACAGAACTGGCCGGGTGCTGTGGCTCCTGGCTTCAGCACGACCCTGACTGCTGTGCAGAAGCAGGAGATGTGCCTGTGTCTTGTGAGTGCGAAGAGTTCAGCTGGAAGGGGGGAGACAAAGCAGGGAGGGATTTTCTCCAAGTAATGCCTCTGCGCTGTAAGCGTTTGCTGTTTCTGTGTGTCGTCAGGCACGCTTCGGTGGTGGTACTAACTGACATGGCAATAATGGACTGCAATGAAGCATCCGTTGAGAGCTCATGGGAAAAGGAGATGCCAAGTCCAGCCTTACTCAAGTTGCGCAGTAGTGCTGGGGAAGGAGCTGAACCTTATCACCTCATCTGTTGCTTTCTTAACGGCGGTGTTCCTTTTTGGCCTGTCTTCTCTTCCTCATGGTTTCTAGGCTGTGTATCAAAAAAGAGATTTGAGGATGGGTTGGACTTGGTCACTGTCTCAGGGTAAAGATAATCCCCAGACTGTTTCCCATGGAGTCTCCTGTAAATTCTTGGCTTTCACTTGCTGCACGAGTGCTTACGGCTCTCGCAGTGAGTGCTCTGGAGCTGTGTGACTGTTAGCCCAGCGCTCTGCCGGAGGTAAGCGCTGCCTTGCCTTTTGGAGCAGGAAACCTGGAGAAACGGCCAGCAAAAGAGCTGCTCGCTTGAGCCTGCTCGGTGTGGCCCAGAAACTTTTGATCTGCTCAGAGCACAGGTGGGTGAGCTGCCGTTCCCCTGGCGTGAGCTGGGCAGGCGTACTCACCGGGAGACTGTACTTCACTGGGGACCGATGTAGTATTCTCTGATTGATGAATCTTTCTCCCAGCGGCTGAAACTCTGTTTTGCATCTGCAGTTCTCGGCACCTTCCCCGAAACAGCACTCGTTCCAGCCTTTCCCGTCAGAGGTGGTATTCCAGAGCTACGTCCCCTACGAGGTCTATGAAGTGCCACTGATTCTGAGGAACGAGGACAAGGTAGGTGCTGGGATGTGGAAGTTTAACCCTGTGCTGGAACTGGAGAGCAGTGTTGTCCGCGCGGTGCACAGCACAGCCAGTCACCTGCTGCAGCACAGCGCATCCGGAGTAAAAGGTCTCGCCACCTTTATTTTGCGAGATGGTGGAAATCTTGCCATGCTGAGGTTTCTTGCCCTGGTTTTGGCTGTGTGTTGGTAGTACCTAGCTGAAAGGAGCTTTTCTAGTCAGCACCTTTCCCCGTGGAAGCCCTGCACGGCTGGGAATGTTGGGGGGCTGTACAGTTCTTCCCTGCCCTCGTGCTTTCCCTCGAGTGTGCACCGCGTCCTGGTGGCTCCGTGGTTAATCTTGGTTTCCACAGGGCACCTCTGCCTCTGGGTGAGCTGCACAGAGAGCTGAACGGGCTGTCAGAGCTCGGGGTGGGGTCTTCTCCACTTTATGCTGGAGTAAGTTATAATTAGTGGTAACAGCGCTTCAGGAAAGGTGTTTTGAAACAGCAGTGGAAACAGACTGATGTAGCAGAAGCAGTGGGAGGCCTTTAGGTGCCGCTTCAGGCTCCTGCTAAGCTTAATTGGGTTCTGCTCAGGTTTTTCTGAGGCAACGTGATGCTCTGTTTTCCCTTTGGAGAGCCACAGCACGTTCAGAGCCAAGTGCCCTCGGAGGTCTCCACCTTTGCTTGAAAAACCTGATCATTTTGAGATTTCCCAAGAAAGTTGCAAATGGAAAAGTTGGAAAATGTCAGCAGTTTTGTTCCACTGTAAAGAGGGAAGTTGAGACCTTTTGAATTTCAGTTGGGGAAATATTTGCTGGAATGAGGCATGTGCCAAGAGCAAGCTGGTGGGAGAAGGCAGAGGGAGGAAAGGAGCTGAGCTCGGTGTTCTCTCCCTGCACACTTTCCTACACGCAAGGGTTTCTCTTGATCTGTAGCAGTAAGTGCACTGGCAGCAGAGAAAGGTCAGGAAGAGAGGTGTAATTAAGGGTACTCTTCTGTAATGAAGAATAAGAGGTATGCGTGAGGGGAGGGTGGGATGGGAAGATGGAAGTGTGCGCAAGAGCCGGTGAATTCCCCCCAGATTTCCAGATTTACCTGCTGGGGGGGACAAACAGGTGGACAACAAAAAAAAGCTGCCAAGGTGTATTGCGGGTGGAAGGACAGCGGGAGAAGTCCAAGAATCTCCTGAGAGAACAGGTTTTGACAGGGATGTGGGCGAAAAGGGAAGACCCTTTGGCTAGGAAGGATGCGTGTGTGGTCCCTCAGTTATTCCTGGAGAGTACTGCACCATTCCTGGTCTGGCATTTAACTTGGGAACGTGGATAAGATGTGGCATGGGTGCCTGCACCCAGGGAATGCCACTGGTGTGGTCTGCACTGGGTTTTGGGCACCCCTTGCTGTAGGTATCTTCTTCCCCAATTAAAATGTGCCTCAGTTTCTCTCTTCCTACTCTCTGCTTCGTTCCCACTGAGTCTTTTGGCTTCAGCTGCTCCATTATCCATGCAGCACTTCAAAATGGTTATCTTTGCCAAGTACCAGCCAACAGGCAAACAGTTGATTTGCTCTGTTCATGCTTCCTCAGGGTGGAAAAGAACATCTGCATAACATTTCTGCCCTTCCCAGTAAGGAATAATAAACTTGTCCAGCTGCGCCTTGGGATTTACGTGCCCTGTAAAGGGGGAGGCAATGTGTGAATGTGGGTTTTTTTCCAAACCGAACTAGTTTTGAAGCCGGTAAGACCTCAACCATTGGAGAGCGTGGGTGTAAAAGTAAGATCAGCTCTAAGGAAAATCCTTGGTATGTTCTAAATACAGAAAGGTAGAGATGATAATCCTGAGAGAGTGTTCTATTCTAATTTTGTTGGCTTTTGGCGATGTCCTGGAGAAGAGCAGAGCAGTGTTGTGCTCTGTCTCAGAGTTTTCGCGCTGGTTTCCCAGATTCTTCTGAATCTTATACTGCACGGCAGCCTGAAGTTGTTTGCCCCCTAAAAATCCAGCTGACAGCAAAATATATTCCAAATAGAGGCTCTGTAATCGTGCAACTACAGAAGTGCTTCGCTATATACTTACTGCTCTTACCTGTGTTGTACAATTGCTTTTCTGTCTTCAGGCTGTTCCTCAGCACCCTCAGGTGTTCCGGGTGGCTTTTGCTGAAGGTCTGAGCCACACGTGCTCCTCTCCTAAGGGACTTGGTGACCAAACTGCTTGTGTGCACTGTGAAACTGGCTCCTGGAACCCGCTGCCCCAGGACCCTGCTGGGTTCCAAGGGCGTTTGGAGAGTTCAGGACTGCCTTGGCCACGGGTTACCAGGCTCGGGTGGGTGGTGCAGAACGAGCCTCCATTTTTTCCAAGCCTCCTGTGGGTTTGTTGTTTGTCAGTGAAGCTGCCCGTCAGTCCAAATCACCTGCTTTAGACGTTGAGATTTGGTGCTCAGGCGTCGCTCTCAATGTGCTTGAGAAATGCCTGTGTGCTGTCTGTGTGCTGGTGGTGTCCCAGAGGGCAGAACCGTGCAGCAGGGTGCCTGCAGGGACTGCTGGGGGTGGGCAGGGGTCCCCAGGGATCTGGCTTGCCTGCGCTGGCAGCTGCCTGGCTACGGTCACAGGCAGCAGGAGCCTCCAGAGAGCAGAGGTTGGCTTTTAAAACCGAGACTCCAGCGCCAGTCAGTGCCGGTCATGTATCTCGAGGCAGAAGATGCCTTTGGAGCCCATAGTTGATAGGCACAGCCTGGGGGGGGTCGCCTGGCTTTCCATCACTTTGTCAAGTTGCTGGCTCTCATCCTCTGCATCAGCCTTTCCTTGTAGCGTATTGTGCTTCTCCCTTGCTTCTTTACAGCTCCCTGTGAATTTTCCTAGCCATCCTCAGTTTGTGGGGTTGTCTCTTTGTCTTCCCATGGTCCTCCTTTTGCTCTTCAGGCCTGCTTTTATTCCCAGTGAGGCCACAGTATGTGTGGTCTCCTCCTCTTGCTGGTCTGCCCGCATGACTGTAGCACCGCAGCTTGAGTGCCCCGCTCAAACGCAGCACGTTAAAGTGCATTTCTTCCTTCCCCCAGGATTAACACGTACTGTTTGGCCTTCAGATAACACAGTCCCCTTCTAGGGGCATGACTGCCTGGATGTGTACGGGCAGAAGCCGGCAGGTTCTTTGGGCTTGTTGAATACACGGGTGGCTTGATTCAGATATTATATCTCGGTGCTGCTGGTGTCTTCCCTGCTTGGCCCTTCCTTCATTGCCCTGCTGCCTCTGGCCGTGAGCTGTTTTGCCCAGGCAGAAGGGATTAATGTTGACTCTTGTGTATTATGTGCACGTACCTCCAGAGCTAAAAGTGCTTTGGAAAGGTGGTTAAGGAAGGCTGTCGGCAGGTCTCTTCTCCTCCTGTTTCCACGAGCTGCAAAATCATACTTTCTTACCTTTTCTGCAGGTTCCTCAGCTGCTGAAGGTCACCTTGGAGAGGTCACCTTATTTCAAGTTGATCAGCCACCATGCCGTGTGCCGCAAAGTACCGCCTGGCATGCTTGTGACTTTCCACATCGTTTTCACCCCCAATGAGAACAAGGTGAGACTGGAGGTCCCAAGAGACAGGTGCCTTCAGCGGGAGGCGAAGCTGCGGGGCTGGGTTCAGAACGGGGCGTCTGCTGTGGGTTTTGCGGCACTGCTAATATCTGTCCGTTGCTGTATGGTTATGGGTTTGCTCTGATAATTATAAATACAAAAGCCTATTTAAAATTGACCTGTTGTTTGGAGGACGCGAAGTTGAGCCTGATCAGAGTGAGGACCACCACCTTTGAAAACTGGAGTCACTGGAATGTGTATCACGTTGGACACAGCAGTGAGACAGCGGAACGTTCTGTCTGAAGCCGGCACTTTCCTTGCGCACTGGTTATAACCCGTGCCGTGCTGCAAGGTTTGCTCTAGGCTGTGGTCAGGCAGCCTGGCTGGCAGCACCATGCGATGCCACCGCAGCAGGGACTGACGGGCTGTGCGTTCCCTCCCTGTGCTTTCCTGGGCATTTGCAGGGGAAGGTGCACGTGTGACAGTAGGAAAATGGCCAGGAGGAGTGTTGATGTTTAGCCATCCCACCTCTCTACTCAGTGTTAGGGGCTTAATTATGATGGAAAAGACTAGAGGAGTGAATAGATGCAGAGAGCTTTCCTCTTTCCCATCTGGCAACCAGTTCCCTTCCTCACCCTGGGCTGGAGCGAAGGTGATGCTTTTTCATAGCCTCTGTGTTCCAGCCTTGCCGCTGTGCTGCCCCTGAGGATACTTGCCTGCCTGTGCTCCAGCTGTGATTCTAGGGGAGAAGATGCGCTGTGCTCGTGGCGGGGAGCCAGCCTGGCACAGCCGCACTGAGCTCTAGATGTCTTTAATCAGCAGGGGGTCGGTGTGCTGCAGATGACAGAGACATCTGGAGCACACCCAGGCATTGAAGGGGCAGGTAGAATCTGCAGGCAGACACTTACCCCGGAGCCTTTGGGCAGTCACGCTGGTGTGGCTGTGCCTGCGTGCATGTGGCTGTGGCTGCTGTGTCAGCTGGCACCTATTCCCTGCCCCATGTGCCATGCTTTTGCTTGCAGGTTGGAACATCGGTGCTGTGGCTCTGGCAAGCCTTGCACTGTGCCGTGATGTGAAGGGGTGACAGTGTCGTCTGGAGGCTTGTTAATGCAGAAGGGTTTAGCACATGGCATGGAAGGGAGGAAGCATCGCAGGGGAATACAGACAGGCTGACTCTTTCCAGCAGCACTCTGCTGCCTCTTGGCAGGGTTCTTTGTGTGACTTTGTGGGTGATGCAAGGTGAGGGGGTCGCTCTGAGCCAGCTGAGCGTTCTCGCACCAGGCCAGAGGCGCAGGATCCCTTTGGGCACAGCTGTTCTCTCATCGTGCGTTCGCTGCTTAGATTTAGTTTAATGCCCTGTCCTATCCTCAAACAGCGTGGCTGTAGCAAACTAGAGAGGAAATGCCCTGCGGTCCCTGGCTCCCTGAGCTTGTGAAATGATCTGTTGCTTTGGGGAGGGACTGAGAAATGGTTTTACGTCATTCGTATGGAAGGTAAAAATGATGTTGGCCTAGGGCAGTTCTCCATACTGCCCAAGTGACATAAGAGCTTAACCTCACCGAGGTAGGCTTTGCAGAGGACGCTGCTTCCTTTAAAATGCGATTTATTAGTATGAATTAGCATTCATTTTGGGTGTGGAAGTAAATTGGTTCCCATGAAGGGCAAATTGCTGCTCTTCAACTAGAGAGAAGCAGCAGAGCAACAGATGAACATCACCCCAAATAGAAGTAGGGTGAGAGAACCCCCAGGAGCACTCATGTCCAGTACTTTGTCCCTTGTCTTGCCCTTGAACTGGTGAGTGTGTGGCATTAGGGAGCTGTGCCAGCAAGGTCCTCTGCACAGCTTCAGCGACACCACGGCGGTTTCTGCCGAACTGGGTTTTGTGCTCCTTGCAGGGCATTGGGAGAGGGATGCGTGCTGCTCAGTGAGGAGCACATGGGGATTGTACAGCAGAACCAGAATTTTGTACAAACGGAATGTTTTGGCTCATACGTGATGGAGTGTGAATCAGCGAAGTGCCAGGGTGCTGTAGCTGAGCTAGAAATGCATCCACAGCGTGGTCAGGAGGCGCAGAGCACCTTGCAAAGCCCTTGGCCAAGAGGCAGGCTTTGGGAAATGGTTCTGTAAAGCCACCTGCGCTGGGCTTGCAGTTGCTTGCCTGCAGAGTATCTGTGTTAGTTGTGGAAGGCTCAGGAGTGCTGCCTTTGAACAACCCCTACATCCCTGATGCTGCACGATCCACAGGGACTGTGGGTAACCCAGTGAACTGGGATGCGGGTCTTCCTGACTGGGAGTTGGTTTGTATAATTCTCTTGCTTTGAATCTGTTCTTCCCTGGGGTAAGTCTGACTTCAGTGAAGTCACTCCTGATTGAAAGGAGTAAAATTGTGGCTAAGCCCTAAGTAATCGGGCCATGTGAGTTGTTAGTGGCTGAAATGCCACGTAGCCCTTTCTTGGAAAATGAGCAGTTTCCTACTGTCTCGCAGTCATTTGGGAATGTGCCACGTGCTCGGACTGTCAGAAAATAAATAAACAGCTGACGTGTCTGTTGGTTTATTGGCACTTGTGTTATAAATGAACTGCTAATTTTTCTGCTGGGCAGCGTTTCCACTTAGTTACTCTTGCTGCTTCTGATTTGCACGTTTCTGTTTTGTGGCTCCAGTTGTACAGCGTGGGTGTTCTCGTGCCAGCCCACATTCCTGCGTGTCCTTGCATTATGGTCTGACAGTCTCTGCTGAACTGGGAACCATTGTGGCACTGACTGGCAGATTAACAACAGAGAGAAACACTTCCATTTGTGTGTCCTTCAGGCTTATTAATAGTTTATTGTAAAGGAAGAAGGAAGGAAGAAGCATATAAAACCAGCACAGCTTATTCTGTTTTGCCCTCTTGCTCTTTTCACTGTAGCCATACATTATTTTCCGGCAATGCCAGCTCAGTCTGTGAGGTTTGTGAAATTCATTACTGGTGCTCGGTGGAGACTGAATTAATGCACATTGATTAATATGAAATACGACAGGACAGCGAGTTACTGCATCGGTGAAGTGAAGTCCTTTACAATTCAGCGCAGCCCTGTTAGATGCTTTGTAGCGCCCAGAAGCTATTCCAAGTATACTTTCCAGATGGCTCGTGTGGGGAGGAAAGGGGCAGAAGACCAAGGCAAATGGCCCGGTGCCAAACGAACCTGGAGCTAAGCGACTCATTTCAGAGTGCTGCGAACCGGCAGCTGAGGGGGGCAGGCGCAGGGGCACCCCCTTCTCCTGCGACTGGATCTTCATCCTCCGGTCCCTCCTCTCTTGTCATGGCCCTTATTTTCCAGCCTTTGATATCAGGGTTTCAGCGGGAGCTTTCCCTGCTTGGCTTGCCGTGTGACCTCATGCTACAAGGATCTTTTCTGTGCAAGTCGTCTGCTGCAAGGAATTCAGTGCAGGATTTAGGATGGGTTATGCAGGAAATCTGACATCCGAGTGTGGTGTTGTGGGCAGCTAAGGTTGATATCGCTGTGGCAGTATTACCGTTAGCCCCTGAGTTTGCAGAGAGCCTGAAACAACATCAGAGATGAGCAGCTGCTTCAGTTCCAGCGGGTGCCAGTTCAGATGCCAGTGGTGATACCTGGAAGGCCAGAGCTTGTAACTTCCTGCTTGTCACAGGGGTGTGAGAGAAGGGGAACCATCGTACAACTGTCTGTCATCCTTGCAATGGAGAGGGGAGTTGTATGAAGGATGAAGTCATGTTTTCATGAAAATCTGTAGCCTGAAGCTGTGTCTAAACACAACAGACTTTAGAGCATAGATGGGTTGCAGCCCCTCTGTCATCCAGGCATGTCTATTTAGAAACCTGGTCTTAAACAGTCTGCTAAGGGTTTGCAGTTGCGAAGCAGAACGAGATTTTGAACTGGTCTCAACAGTTGCCCAGGCTGTAAGCAAGCGTGTAGCAGAGGTAGTGTCCCGGTAGCACGAGGCAGTGCTGCAGGGGAGACTGCAACCCGTTCCCCCCCCAGGGGGGCAATTCAGCTTTCAAAAGCTTAAGGGACCATGGGTCCACAGCGACACAAGCAGCCAGCTTCTGCCTAGCACCCCTCTGCCTTGGCTTTCCCCCTGTTTGGGCTGACGCTGCATTCAGCCTGGTGCAAGGTCCCACTTTGGTGGGGTGGTAGAGCGTGGCTGAAGGGTCAGCCCGCTCTGAAGTGCTGAGTCAAGCCTTGCACGGGATGCCATGTCCCACGGTGTCCCTGGAGAGGGGGCTTGGAGCATAATGTGCATCTGCAGGAATGGCGAGAGGCAGCTTTCTCTCCCAAGCTCGTGGTTGTCTCTGTGAAACCAAACCCTTGCTGCTTTAGCCTTGCCCTCAGGTCCCTGGAGAAAGAATTCCCTTTCCTTGTGCGTTGCTGTGCAGGTGGTCCCAGTGCCCCTCACCAGCAAGGGAGCTGGGAAGGCTGCCAGTGCTTGCTTTTGGGGGAGGGGGGATTTATTTCTTGGGCTCTTAATTGCATTGCTGTTGATCCATTTGCTCCTTAGCAATGACAACGACTTGACAATTACTTCCTTTTACTTCCCTCAAATACCTCCAATTGTTGAAGTTCCTTTTTTTTTTTTTATCTCCCTGCTGATCTGTACTTGCATCCTCTTCTGTCTACCTGGCATCTGGAAGAGAGAGGTAAGTAAATATGGCATGCCAAGACTGACTAAGGCAGGTAGCTTTCAATTGGACTTGCCTTTGTTACAGTAGTGTGGCCGAAATAACAACAACAGCAAAAGCAAATGGCACTCTCCATTTGCTAATGCAGTTTCTGAGCATCTGAACAGTCTGGGAGGTGAAGTACCCGGGAGATAATGGGTGCTTTAAAGTCATATGGGCTGCCCGTAGCTTTTATTTTAGAGGGCTTGGGCTGCAAGATTGAGTACAAATTTGCTAATTCACAAAGACTTGCTGAAGATGAAACCCTTGCCTGCAATATGATGTTAAATCCTGCAGGTTGCTTGCTGCAGTTCCCTTGCTAGTATTTTACCTTCCAAATAGGAGAAGCAAAAGCCCTTGTGCAGTTTGTAGGGTGACTGTTTGAGATGTCTAGAAACAGAGATCCTTCTTTATTCTTTGTGCCTTGGATGGGGCAGCATCTGTTTTGGCAACCTTAGCGGTGGGCGAGGCGCTGGGTGGTGGGTGAGGCGCTGGGTGTCAGCTGTTGTGTTGGAGCACTGGGTACGTGTCTGTGCCTGGGCTGGCTGCCTTAGGGCCCTTCCAGGAGGGGATGGGAGCAGGAAATCCCAGCCGTGGAGGAATCCGGATCAGTTCTGCTGAAGGGAGTTTGCCGCTGTGTGCGGTTCCTAAATCAAAGCGCTTCCTGCTTCAACAATTACAAGAATATCAAATGAGTTAAAAGCACCGGGGCAAAAATCAGGGCAGCCAGTGACTGATGAGAAGCAGAGCTTTGATCAGCTCATCGATAAGAGCCTGCTGGGGGCAATGGCTCCTGGCCCTGGGGCAACAGTTTCCTCACTGATTTCAGTGGGGGCAAGGTGGTACTTGCAGCGCAGCCAGCGGTGCCTGCCATCCATCTGGGGTCTGATCTGCTCATCCCTACAGTAAAATGCTTTTGGTAATTTGATTTGCCTTCCTGCTGCTAAACGCCAGGCAGCCGGGATGGGGGGGGATTGCCTGGCTCTGTTCTGCAGAAGGCAGTGGCTGGGACTGCACAGCCGGCTTTGCTCTGGTGGGGTGTCTGAGTGTCCCCCGTGTGCAGCTCCCGATGCCGCCTGCCTGGGGTGGGTGTGCTAACCAGGCACCCCGTCACTTACTCCTCTAGAACAGGCCTTACAGAGGGGTGTGATTAAGGCATCAGCCAGAGCTGTCTCTGTGTCCCCTGGGGCTGGGGTGAGATGTAAAGGGAAACTGAGATTAGGCAGAGAAGAACTCTCTTGAATTGCAGTGCAGAGCTGGCGTAGGCTGCTGAGGGCAGGGGTGGAGTTGTTAGTGCTTTGAAGTACCTGTGAAACATCTCTAGGGACACTTTGGGTGCAGAGCTGAGCCGGTTCTGGTGTGGGGAGATGGGTCAGATGGCTTTTGAAGGGTGCGTGTCCCCAGCCTTGGCCCTGTAAGGCTGTGGGAGGGGGTGAGAAATACAGCTGTACCCTACACTCGCCTGGCATCGCAGCAATTACCGTGTCCAGCTTGTGAAGCATTTCCCCAGCGACTGACCGTTGCTCACGTATGTGGTGAAGTCCTTTTGAAAGTGCACCTGAGCATCCCCTGCCGAGCTTCAACGAGGTCGCCGCGTTGCTGGCGTTGGAGTTAGTGCTGTGGCACAGCTGGGTTCTCAGTGGTGCTTCCAATAGTCTGCGGTGGCGATCGAAGCAGGTTCCATTAGTGCTGTGATCCCTTGCGTGAAGCGACTCTGTTTTGGTGCCTCGGAATCAAAGCATC
>NW_024427563.1:85125-129530 GCF_017639655.2 Falco naumanni
ATAGATTGTATCCAAGAGCTCAAATTCCATCCGAGTTTGTTAAAAATTTTCCCAAGCCAATCTTCTGACATATCCTTTTGAATTGTTTCAGTTTCTTCTTCAATTTTTCCCAATAGGTCTAGATCATGTTCCACATCCTGAGTGACATTTGGAATGTGGATACAACAGTGGTCCAATTTATCCTTGAGATACCCACACACTCCATGTTCTTTAAGTAGGAGCATATCTAGTGCCATTCTATTTGTAAAGTCATTCTGGAAGTTGCCTGTAATTGTATATTCAATTCCTTAAACCCTTTTTTGGTAACGTTTGCTAATTTTTCCACTTGACCAGTTAAATGATAGAGCCATACTCTGTTTCTATATGAAGCTATAGGATTTAAAAGTGATTCCAGTGCCCAGCCAATTTTCACTCCTGTAGATGGTTCATTCCAAGTATCATCATTTATCCCAGATCTCTTTATTCGTTTCAATTCTAAATTCTCTAGAGATCCTTTGAATGGTGATTTCTTCCAAATTGGACACAATGTTGGCGTGCCTAAAGTGATTTGTTTCACCTTACCATCTAATGGTAAGTGTGTTGTCCAGGTTCCATCACTTAATGCCCAAACTAAATGTCCTGGACTTCGAATAGTAGATTTTCTACAACTAAACAAAGTTCCTCTTCTGACTGTAAGAGTGCTGGTTAAATTGAGAGTATTCTTAAGACCTCGACAAAACCAACCATATTTCAAAGCAGCGGCCAACGGAGGAATTCTTTGGATTACTAAGTCTGCATTACTACAATCATACACTTTTTCACATTTCCACCATGGCACTATTTTATTTTCCTTCTCTCCCAATGTAGTTGACCTATCGTCAACCCAGGGTAATACTGAAAAAACCTTTCCATCCCAGGTAAAACACCAAGAAGTTCTTGCCATATACTGAAAATGGGAAAATATGGACATAGACCATATAGAGTCCCACTGGTCTACTAATTGGGTGCTTTGGCCAGTTTTGTTACACTTCCATTCCATGACACTTTTGCTCACATTGATTTTAAATTGTTCATCATGAGAACACCATCCCACAGTCTTAAATCTCCCTATTTTGGTAAAAACATGATTTAACAATTTTTCACAATCCGCCAGACTACCTGGAGTTTTCCACTGTTTTCTGATGACTTTCACTTGCTCGTACCATTGAGTCACTGGCCTTTGTTCACAATAGTTGGTTTCATTTTTATGTTCCAGGTTAGTCAAATTCATAGTTAAAATTCCCCATGGAATAGATTCACCTACTGCCCTTGGTATTGGCAAACAAGCAGTGATCTGCGTGACATTTTGTAAATTGGCAAATTCTTTAATCAATCCTACCATCAAATTTTCCTCAGCCATTTGTTTGGGAATTTCAATCACTTGTTCTGTTTCTACTTGTCTTTTGTTCCTGTCCACCAAGCTGGCCCATGATCCTACCAACACTACCGACCAAAATAAAATCCAATATAAAAATTAGACGTGTTTCAGTGTCAATTTTAAAGTCTCTGGGTCACGATTGACAATCTTCCATGGAGTAGGTGCTTTCTTCACTCGAGTATAATGTATCCAAGCATCTGATTCAGCTATCTTGATAGCTATAAAAGTGGTTAACAGTATCTGGAAAGGTCCTCTCCAGTGCTCCTGCAAAGGTTCGGAGGCCCAGGTCTTCACATAGACATAGTCTCCTGGTTGGAAATAATGCACGGAATTTTCCACAGATAAAGGTCTATTCCAAATTACTACACTCCAAATCACAGCCAAAGTTTTCCTTAGAAAAAGCAAATAGTTATACACATCTTGTTTTCCTTTTACATGTATGTTTAGATTTGGTTCTGGAGACTCATATGGTTTTCCATATAATAATTCATAAGGACTGACTGAGGTTCCACTCTTTGGCTGTACCCTGATTCATAATAATGCCAATGAAAGTGCCTGAGGCCACTTTAGACTGGTTTCTTGACAAATCTTGCTTATTTGTCGTTTCAAAGTTTGATTCATCCTCTCCACTTTCCCACTAGATTGTGGTCTCCAAGACGCATGCAAATCCCAATTAATACCCAATACTTTGCTAACACTTTGGACTACTTCAGCCACAAAGTGTGGACCTCTGTCAGAGGAAATTCCAATAGGAACTCCAAATCTCGGAATTATTTCTTGTAATAACCACTTCACAACCTCTTTGTGCTTGTGTGGTGCGACAGGGAAGGGCTTCTGGCCATCCTGTACAAGTATCAACCCTTACCAGGATGTACCGGTACCCATTTTGTCTAGGTAACTCTGAAAAACCTACTTGCCAATAATCTCCAGGTTCTACAGCAGATTTCAGTCTACCCATTGGAACCTTTTGCTTAATCATTGGATTATTTTTCAAACATACCTCACATTTTGCAGTTATCATTTTAGCTATTCCTAACATCTTAACTGATATTACTTGCTTTCGTAAAGATGTTACTAAGGCTTCTGCTCCCCAGTGACATTCTTGATGTCTCGTTTCAATTATCTCTCTCATCACAAGAGGTGGAATTACTACCTGTCCATTAGGAGTTATCCACCATCCAGCTAAGTTTTTCTTCGCATTTAATAACCGACCCAATTTGTCATCTTCCTCTGAATATCTCGGTTTTTCCCTAGGAAGGGTTACTGTTTTAGAAGGAATTATTGCCATTTGCAATGCTTGTTTCTTTGCTCCTTTTTTTTTTTTTTTTTTTTTTTTTTTGGCGCTGTTCTATCAGCTAAATTATTCCCAGCTATTATTTTTGTATTCCCAATGTGATGTGCCTTACAGTGCATGATTGCTACTTGATCTGGCTTTTGAACTGCTTGCAATCATCGTAAAATTTCTGTTTGATGCTTAATGTTTGATCCTTGAGAGGACAATAACCCCCTCTCTTTCCACAAAGCTCCATGGACATGCACTACCCCAAAGGCATATTTTGAGTCTGTCCAGATATTTACTCTCTTGTCTTTGCTTATCTCTAAGGCTCGAATTAAAGCGATGAGTTCTGCCTTTTGGGCTGATGTGGTACTCGCCAATGCTCCTGCTTCTATAACTGTAGTCTCTGTTGTTACCGCATATCCGGCGTATCGGACTCCTTGTTCCATAAAGCTGCTTCCATCAGTACACAGTTCCCAGTCTGGTCGCTCCAATGGCACATCCTTCAGATCTTCACGACTAGAATAAACATACTTGATGGTAGCCAAGCAATCATGTTCCAGTCGTCCTTCTTCCTGTATGGAACTTAAAAACACTGCAGGATTTACCAGGTTAGTTGTCTTTAGAATCACATCATCCTGTTCAGTCAATACCACCTGGTATTTCATCATTCGGCTGGGGGACAGCCAACGTCCCCCCTTCTGTTCTAGGACAGTTATCACCATGTGTGGAACATAGACTGTTATTGTTCTTCCCAAAGTCCATTTCCGAGCTTCTTGTATGAGCATCACTGTTGCGGCCACTGCTCGAAGGCAGTTTGGCCACCCTTTACTCACTGTGTCCAGTTGTTTAGAGAAATATCTGACTGGTCGTTTCCAGCTTCCTGTCCTCTGGGTTAACACGCCCAGTGCCAGGTGTTGTCTTTCATGTACAAACAGCTGGAAATCTTTGGTTAGATCCGGCAGTCCCAAGGCAGGTGCAGACATTAGGGCACGTTTCAACTCTACAAAAGCCTTTTGTTGTTGTGGGGCCCATACAAAGGGAGAGTTCTTTTGGGCCTCGTACAGCGGTTTAGCTATTAGCCCATAGTTCATGATCCAAGGCGACACCACCCAGTCATTCCCCAAAATGCTCTGAGTTCATGAATATTTCTCGGCTCAGGTATACCACAAATAGCTTCTGTGCGATTTTTTCCTAATTGCCGTTGTCCTTTTGAAATCTCAAAGCCCAGATATATCACAGTCTGGCAGGCTTTTTGGGCTTTCTTCCTGGATACCTTATACCCATTTAGTCCCAGGAAATTCAAGAGGTCAATAGTCACCTGTATACAAGTAAATCTTTCTTCTGTAGCAATCAATATGTCACCCACATATTATAAAAGTAAATGCCCAGGTCTTGGTTTGTCCTGTTTCCAGATTTCAAATTCCTTTGCTAAACGATTTCCAAAAATAGTTGGACTGTTTTTAAATCCTTGGGGTAATCTAGTCCATGTCAGCTGCATCTTTTGCCCGGTTTGAGGATTTTCCCATTCAAAAGCAAACAGTTTTCTGGTTTCCTTTTCCAAAGGTATACAAAAGAAAGCATCTTTTAAATCAAGCACTGTAAACCACTGATAATTCTCCCTCAATGCTATTAACAGTGTATAAGGGTTTGCTACTACAGGATAAATATCCTTAACCATTTGATTTACTGCTCTCAAGTCTTGTACCAGTCTATGTTCACCCGAAGGTTTTCTGACTGGTAAATTAGGAGTATTATACTCAGATTCACATTCTTCCAAAATTTTATACTCCAAAAATTTATCAATCAATTTCTTCAATTCCTGTCTCACTTCCGGTTTGATTGGATATTGTTTAATTCTCACTGTTCCTGCCCCTTCCTTCAAATCTATTTTAACAGGTTCTGCTAGTTTCAATTTACCAGGAGTATTTGTTTCCCATACAGTAGGGATCACTGCCAAATCCACCTCCGGTGGAATTTCTTGTTCCTTTACCTTTTCTTGTATCATCAAGATTTCTCCCGTTTTTGACTCAGGTATTTTCAAGAAAAGTTCTCCTTGGTCAAAAACAATCTGTGCATTTAATTTGGATAGCAAATCTCTTCCTAAGAAGGGTATCGGACATTCTGGTACATACAAAAATTCATGTGTAATTGTCTTATTTCCAAATTTCAAATCCAGGGGTTGCAGGAATGGCCTGTTTTTGTTCCAGTTTTTCCTTTACAGGTATTTAATAGAAAAATGTCGCTCCTGTATCCACTCCCAACCTCACAATTTAAACAACATTTTTTTCCACTTTCTTATTATC
This sequence comes from Falco naumanni, assembly GCF_017639655.2. Lineage (NCBI taxonomy): Eukaryota > Metazoa > Chordata > Aves > Falconiformes > Falconidae > Falco > Falco naumanni. The sequence goes on from NW_024427563.1 coordinate 90,104, forward strand.
AGAAGTTATAGCCATTACCAAATTATCTCTAATAGTTAGCTTACATTCATCCTGCCAATCCTTTCTTTGTCTTAAGTAAAAAAACAAATCCACACCTGGCATTTTATTCCATTTCCCTTCTCTTTTACAATACAGCATTAACTGCAAAATAGTGTTATAATTCAGTGTCCCATTCGTGGGCCACTTTTCCTGATCATCCAATATATACAAAGGCCACCAATTATTACAATACTCAAATTATTACAATACTCAATCATCTGGCTCTTTTGCAGATCATCCTGTAAATTTCCCCAACGTGCCAATAAACATCCCAACAAAGAATTTTTCGGGATTTTGTCATTTACAGCAAGATTACCCATGCTTTTACTTTTAAACGACCGAGTTAACTTAGTTGCCATGGTGTAATTACTCACAATACAATACACAATTATTCAACTCTGTCACTCCGATCCGCGGATCCACACTCCCACTCGCTTTCGTGCTCAATTATACGTCTCACACTTACAGCCACACTCACACTTTCCCACAGTTACTTTAAACAAACATACAACACAATATTATACCTCTTAATTTTCTTCTTAATACACAAACTCACAAAACAACAAAAAAACCCAAAAACTTCTTCTAACTTCTTGTTAGAGGCACAGCCTTAGAGAACACTATAGCATATAGTTTCTCTTGTCTACACTTTTGTCCAACCCTGCAATAGCTTTCGTTATGTCTTACGGGCAGACTCCTAGTCCTACCCTGCGCAGCTCTTTCACCGCGTCTGACAGGCAGACTTACTCAGTGGCACTCCAACCCACTGGTGGGACTCCATCCCACTCCTTACCATACACTTATTATAGTGGGACTCCTGCCCACTTCCTCTAGTGCACTTACTTACTACAATTAAAAAAAGAAGTGTCTTACCCAAAAATCCAGGGAACGTCGTGAAGAGCCTTATGGATCGGGGATCGATGGGTGTCCCCGAGAAATCCTCGGTGCCGGCTGGAACCGATCAGGTCCCCGACTCCTCCGGTCTCCTTCAGGGAGGTCCCATCTGGGTCGCCAAAACTGTTACCGCAATCTCGGAATGAAGAACTTATCGACACCAATGTGATGTAGATAAGCAGACACTTCTTTGTTAATGGCCGGGTGCGTGAGCGAGTCCTCTCACGATCAACGCACACCAGGTCCCAAAATCAGACACCATATAGAGAACTTATTCATACATATTCATTAAATATTCATGCATAATCCTAACATTTCCCGTAGATCATTAACATACTCTCCTCCTATATCCGATTCTGCGCAGTAAAGCTTAGAAAGGTCTAGAAATGGGTCTGGGGTACGATTTGGGTAGGTGGTATGTGAGTCGGTGGTCGCGATCTCCCCTGCCGGAATTACCTTTTACTAAAGTTCACGGTTTCTTGGCAGGCACCTACAAGCTGTTCCAGTCGACTCTCCCCAGTTCCCATTCATCTCATATTCTGACATTTCAATACACCTCTGCGTACAGAAGACTGGTTAAGTACAAAGGAACCTTTCAACCCTAGAGTTATTACCTAAGTTTTAACAATGGTTCCAGCCCCTTCTTCTAGCCTTGGTACAGGACGTACAGAAGATCTCATAACAACTTTTACTGTGCAGCTATAAGTTTCTTATAAGATTTTTTTTCTTATCCTTCTATATTTTAATTTTATGAAATGATTTTATAAAAAAATTAATCAATCAAATAAAATCAATCAATCTTAACTTATTAACAAATCGATAAAAATCTTGTCTGGGCTGACGAGCAGGGCTGAGGAATGGATTTGGCCCTCTCCATCTCCCTGGGAGGGCGGAAAGGTTTGGGCTGGAAAACCAGAGGAGTTCAATGGCAGGGACGCAGCTGAGTGTGGGAGCAGGGTGGTTGGGTTTGAGAGCAGGCTGAGATGCCAGCATTGGATGCTGAGGTGCTTGCAGGCTTTGCACAGGTTCCATGTGGCTTCTGCCATGCAGCTCCATGAAGGCACTTTGCAGCTAGCGGTTTCCCTTGCTAAGCACCTGCGGCTGCTTTGTCAAGTCCTCTTGTTATCAATTTGTTAATAAGTTAAGATTGATTGACTTTATTTGATTGATTAATTGATTTTATAAAATCATTTTATAAAATTGAAAAATAGAAGGATAAGAAATATTTTTAATGAAACTTATAGCTGCACAGTAAAAGTTGTTATGAGATCTTCTGTACGTCCTGTACCAAGGCTAGAAGAAGGGGCTGGAACCATTGTTAAAACTTAGGTAATAACTCTAGGGTTGAAAGGTTCCTTTGTACTTAACCAGTCTTCTGTACGCAGAGGTGTATTGAAATGTCAGAATATGAGATGAATGGGAACTGGGGAGAGTCGACTGGAACAGCTTGTAGGTGCCTGCCAAGAAAGAAACTGTGAACTTTAGTAAAAGGTAATTCCGGCAGGGGAGATCGCGACCACTGACTCATATACCACCTACCCAAATCGTACCCCAGACCCATTTCTAGACCTTTCTAAGCTTTACTGCGCAGAATCGGATATAGGAGGAGAGTATGTTAATGATCTACGGGAAATGTTAGGATTATGCATGAATATTTAATGAATATGTATGAATAAGTTCTCTATATGGTGTCTGATTTTGGGACCTGGTGTGCGTTGATCGTGAGAGGACTCGCTCACGCACCCGGCCGTTAATAAAAAAGTGTCTGCTTATCTACATCACATTGGTGTCGATAAGTTCTTCATTCCGGGATTTCGGTAACACTCTGAGTGTGAAGCCTGGCTCCAGCTGTGCTGCTTGCCTGCAGCAGGCAGGAGTCACTTCTGTGCCGAGCCGGGGAGGCTCTGGCATTGCTTCTGAGGTGGGGGAGCGGTGGGCAGGAGCACGTGGTGGCAGCCCTGTGAGTGCATCTGAGGCCAAGCGTGAGAGCCCTGATGGGTCTCACCTTGACGTCTGTCTTGGAGTTCTGCCTTCTGAGGCAGGAAGCATCACCCAGCGTCCGGTTCCCTTTCTTTAGAGCGCGTCTGTCTTGGAGCCTGGAGCGCACCGGGGTGTCATATCTGAGCTCTGCAGTTCCTGCTCAGGTTTGTGTCTGGACAACATGTGGGACACGTGTTGCAGTGAGCTGCCACAAGCTAGCTGGCTGGAGAGCCAGCTTTTATCTTCCCTGACCGGACTGTAAAGCTCCAGATAATGTATGCTGGTTTTCCAGCGGAGGGTTCCTGGTTCCCTGCCGAGCAGATGTGCTGATTTGGTTTGCTTGTGGCCGTGAGTCTCATGGGAAGCGTTTGTTTATGCCGTATGCTGCGCTGAAAATGCGTGAAGCTCCCTGGCAGCCGAGATGGCCTTGTAAGTTGGATGTCCTCGGCTGGCGTGTGTGTAGATGTGTGCACGGTTAATTGGAACAAGCTCATAGGTGGCTACTCACCAGGTGCAACAACAGAGGACACCCCAAAGGCATTGTTGGAGCTGTGGCAAGACGGTGATTTGCCTGTTCTCTTTTGCGTTGATATGCTTGGGGTCCTCCCCAGGCAAGCAAAATAGGAATTAAGTTCTTGCTTTGTAAGTCAGCGTGGAGGTTTTTCTGTACTCCTTAAAGAAATGAGTAGCTTGTCTGCAGTGTCTGGATGAATTTACCTGAAGCTGGGATCTGTGAGTTTTTGCTTAATTTCGGGATGTCAAAAAGTGTTAGGGTAGTGCCGGGTCTTTCAAGTCCCATAAAATAAGAAGTGGGCAAATCCATCCGTCCCTTGGTCCAGTTAGGCAGGAAGGGAGGGGAAATGATTTCTAGTCCAAAGTAGTGCTTAGTAAGTGCTGTACAGACCTCTCTTTGATTTTTGTCGGTGCTTGAGACCCGCTTTCTGGGGGTGTTTTCTCCTCTTTCCCTTTCTTGCACCCACACTTTTTGAGATGCAGATGGAGAGGTCGTCAGCAGGCTGGTGGTAGAAAAAGAACGGCCCATGGACCTGTTGACCCATGCAGCCTGCAGGATGAGGATGCTGGAGAAGAGCTGCCATGAGGATAGCCTATAAGTGGCCCTGCTTTCACATACGTTGCGTTTCTATTTGAGCTAATTGCTCATGCAGCTTGAATGGTTTCATGCTTTTCTTTCTGCTGTTACAGCTTCAAACGCCTGTAGGGAGCCTTGAGTTTGGGTGTTAATAAGTGAAAAAAGGGGCCCTCGTTCTCCATGGAGAAAGGTTCTTGGTCACTGTGGCAATTTCATGCCTGGAGGGAGTCCTATTTGCTGGATCATTTTTGCAACTTAACCAAATTAGCTTTGAGAAACCATAGTTGATAATCAGAGTACTGAGCTCTGTGCTCCATTAGTTAAAACCATCACCAACCTCCTTGCACAAAGGGTGGGCATTTGGTTTGCAAAGTAGGAGAGCCGTCTGATTTTGATGCTCGGGGCAGCAGCGATCCCCGGCTTTAAGGTTGTTCCTAATAATCTGAGCGCTTAGTAGGGTCAGGCGCAGAGTCGCATCGGGTCAGCTGCTTTTGCAAAATGAAGCAGTGAAGTGACATTTCCCTTTTGTTCCCACCGAAAAACTTTTGAAGAGTAATAAAGGACAGTTTGGGTATTAATCGAGATTTGGATAAAAATTCCAGTAAATAGTTCCAAAACAGATGGAAGTTGGGGGGAGAAGGTGAGAAATGCCAGCAGGCTCTGATGTGTGCGTGTGGCTTGTGAAAGGCTGTTTTGGCTCAGGGAATGTTTGTTGTGGGGTTTTACTTCTATCAATCTTCACTCTTCTGCTTCAACATGGTCTAATGATGAGACAGGGTGGGGAGGCCGCCTGTTGTCCAGTTATGAAGGATGCTACAGCCTGGAGACACAGCTGTCTCCTTTGGGTCTGCCATGAAGGGGATTCTGGATTTTCAAAGTCCTGTTGTTGTTCCTTGCAGGTCAACTGAGGCATGGCCACTGGAAAGCCCTGCTCGTTCACAGGGTCCTCCAGGATGGCTGGTGGATTCCCGAGGCAAGTGGTAGTGCCTCGTAATCTGAAGCTAGCCAGAGGGACAGAGAAGCCTGCAACTGTAAGTACCTGCTGCGGCCAGGTAGGAGCTGTGTAAGGCTGGAAACTGCCCCCGCGTCCTTCCTCTACCTGCCCCTCCTGTTGTCTGGCCGCACTGTGAAGCTGGACACCACCTCCCCGTCTCTCTGCTGCCATGCTTCTGTCGGAGGTGGTGACCATGGTGCAGTAGGGGATGGACTGTGTGCTGCTTCAGGGCAAGCCCAGAGTCTGTCTGGATGTGCCACCGGAGCCAATTTAAATGGACGTACCGGGCATTGCACCGGAATAGCTGAAGCGTGAGCGTGTGCTTCGTTCTGTCCCCTTTGTGTGGGCAGCAATGTTTTGTCACGTCGGGATGCTTGCCAGCGCTGCTCTGACCATACCTGCCCTCCAGGCAGCTGGGCATGTGGTGGGCTGCTCGAACTCTGCCCAAAGGCTTTGAGAGGCATGGCTGGTCCCAGATGGAACAGGTTCCAGACCAGTTGTTCTGTCCCGTATCCCGTGTGGAGCACAGACCCAGCGCTGCAGGCAGCAGCGGAGTCAGGGCAATTCCTCCTCCCCATCCTCAGACGTCCTTTGCTGACCAGAGCTCACCTGGCTGAAGGCGACCTGGCGCTGAGGCTCTGTCGAGGAGGTCTCTCTGCATACTTCTGTGGAGGGGTCTCGGAGGCCAGAACAGAGAAAACAAGTGCTAATTCAAAAGAGATAACTAAAACTTGGAGCCATTCCTCTCCACCTCGGTCTTGGCACAACACTGCTTCTCTGCTTTCCTCTGACTCACCCAGCAGTGACGTCTCCACGCGTGTGGTGGTTGTAAGCGTTGTGCAAGGATGGAGTTAGGGGGTTGCTGGTAACTCCTCCCGACCTTCTTCAAAGGTCACTGGCTCAATCCAGCAAATCTGAAGAGGAAACAAATGCCCGAAGAGCCAAATCCCCCAACATGTCACATCAAATCACAAAGGAGAAGCTAATGGGACAGAGCCACTTGGTTGGAGCATGTGTATTCCGCTCTCTATCATTAATTTACTGATGTTAAATATTTCAGCGGGTAATTATGGGACTTCCAGGACTATCCTAGTGGCTGTGATCACAAATTATTCATCAGTGGCTCTTGAACAAGAAAAGCCTTTCTGAATGAAGGCAGTTCTGTAGCTCTTGCTGGTGTTTTGCATTTCAGCTGACTCCCTCTGCCTTCCTGAAGGAGATGACTCTTAGCACCAAGCAGAGGCTGGCCAGCACTCGGGACATGCGGCGGCCCCAGGTTACCCAGCTTCTCGACGTGAGCGAAGCCTCCCGTCAAAAGGTAGCCTTTTCTTGCCCTTTTCCTTGCTGTTTGACGTGACATTTGAAGTGGGCCTATGCTTGTGACAGGCTTGCCTCCAGCTTATCTAAATACTTTGGTGACTAAGTCCTGTTGTCGTTTCAAACTGCTGCTGGTGGTGGTGGAGTTCCTTCTGCTGGGGGAAAGGTGAAACGTTTTCCCCCAGTGAGCTGTTGAAGTCCTGGCCTGCACTAAGCCCATATAAAGCACCTCTGCTGAAGTTGGTGGCTTTTGCTGGAGACGAGCTTCTGTGGCTAAAGCATGATACTGGAGGAAGGCTGGGGCGGGACACAAGGATGCAAGCTTGCAATTTCCCACCCTCCTGCTGAAATAGGCAGCCCTTGGTTTGGTGCAGTCTCTGTCAAACGCTTGGGGTCATCGGATGCCCTCAGTGGTGGCTGCGTTGGCCTTTGGGGGCTGAGGGCCTACGGTAACTACTCAAGGTGTAGCTCAAGCAATTGCATGAATGCTTTGGGTTGGAACGACGAGTGGGACCCTTACGGGGTGTTAGATTTTGCAGGCTGCCAGGTACACAGGGGAATGGCGCTGGGCAGAGGGGAGCGGGTGTGCTTTATCTGGATCAGTGTTTGCTTACACGTGTGTTGAAAGCTGCTCTTCTTACACATCTGCTTAGTGTAACGCACGTTCCAAAGGGGTAGATGACTGAGGTAGGCTGTTGAGTGGAAAAGTGCCAGCAAGAGACCTGTAACAAATTGGTTGGGGATTGCCCTAGACAGCGTGTGAGGTTGGGAACGCCTCGGACGAGCACGCACAGAACTGGCCGGGTGCTGTGGCTCCTGGCTTCAGCACGACCCTGACTGCTGTGCAGAAGCAGGAGATGTGCCTGTGTCTTGTGAGTGCGAAGAGTTCAGCTGGAAGGGGGGAGACAAAGCAGGGAGGGATTTTCTCCAAGTAATGCCTCTGCGCTGTAAGCGTTTGCTGTTTCTGTGTGTCGTCAGGCACGCTTCGGTGGTGGTACTAACTGACATGGCAATAATGGACTGCAATGAAGCATCCGTTGAGAGCTCATGGGAAAAGGAGATGCCAAGTCCAGCCTTACTCAAGTTGCGCAGTAGTGCTGGGGAAGGAGCTGAACCTTATCACCTCATCTGTTGCTTTCTTAACGGCGGTGTTCCTTTTTGGCCTGTCTTCTCTTCCTCATGGTTTCTAGGCTGTGTATCAAAAAAGAGATTTGAGGATGGGTTGGACTTGGTCACTGTCTCAGGGTAAAGATAATCCCCAGACTGTTTCCCATGGAGTCTCCTGTCAATTCTTGGCTTTCACTTGCTGCACGAGTGCTTACGGCTCTCGCAGTGAGTGCTCTGGAGCTGTGTGACTGTTAGCCCAGCGCTCTGCCGGAGGTAAGCGCTGCCTTGCCTTTTGGAGCAGGAAACCTGGAGAAACGGCCAGCAAAAGAGCTGCTCGCTTGAGCCTGCTCGGTGTGGCCCAGAAACTTTTGATCTGCTCAGAGCACAGGTGGGTGAGCTGCCGTTCCCCTGGCGTGAGCTGGGCAGGCGTACTCACCGGGAGACTGTACTTCACTGGGGACCGATGTAGTATTCTCTGATTGATGAATCTTTCTCCCAGCGGCTGAAACTCTGTTTTGCATCTGCAGTTCTCGGCACCTTCCCCGAAACAGCACTCGTTCCAGCCTTTCCCGTCAGAGGTGGTATTCCAGAGCTACGTCCCCTACGAGGTCTATGAAGTGCCACTGATTCTGAGGAACGAGGACAAGGTAGGTGCTGGGATGTGGAAGTTTAACCCTGTGCTGGAACTGGAGAGCAGTGTTGTCCGCGCGGTGCACAGCACAGCCAGTCACCTGCTGCAGCACAGCGCATCCGGAGTAAAAGGTCTCGCCACCTTTATTTTGCGAGATGGTGGAAATCTTGCCATGCTGAGGTTTCTTGCCCTGGTTTTGGCTGTGTGTTGGTAGTACCTCGCTGAAAGGAGCTTTTCTAGTCAGCACCTTTCCCCGTGGAAGCCCTGCACGGATGGGAATGTTGGGGGCTGTACAGTTCTTCCCTGCCCTCGTGCTTTCCCTCGAGTGTGCACCGCGTCCTGGTGGCTCCGTGGTTAATCTTGGTTTCCACAGGGCACCTCTGCCTCTGGGTGAGCTGCACAGAGAGCTGAACGGGCTGTCAGAGCTCGGGGTGGGGTCTTCTCCACTTTATGCTGGAGTAAGTTATAATTAGTGGTAACAGCGCTTCAGGAAAGGTGTTTTGAAACAGCAGTGGAAACAGACTGATGTAGCAGAAGCAGTGGGAGGCCTTTAGGTGCCGCTTCAGGCTCCTGCTAAGCTTAATTGGGTTCTGCTCAGGTTTTTCTGAGGCAACGTGATGCTCTGTTTTCCCTTTGGAGAGCCACAGCACGTTCAGAGTCAAGTGCCCTCGGAGGTCTCCACCTTTGCTTGAAAAACCTGATCATTTTGAGATTTCCCAAGAAAGTTGCAAATGGAAAAGTTGGAAAATGTCAGCAGTTTTGTTCCACTGTAAAGAGGGAAGTTGAGACCTTTTGAATTTCAGTTGGGGAAATATTTGCTGGAATGAGGCATGTGCCAAGAGCAAGCTGGTGGGCAAAGGCAGAGGGAGGAAAGGAGCTGAGCTCGGTGTTCTCTCCCTGCACACTTTCCTACACGCAAGGGTTTCTCTTGATCTGTAGCAGTAGGTGCACTGGCAGCAGAGAAAGGTCAGGAAGAGAGGTGTAATTAAGGGTACTCTTCTGTAATGAAGAATAAGAGGTATGCGTGAGGGGAGGGTGGGATGGGAAGATGGAAGTGTGCGCAAGAGCCGGTGAATTCCCCCCAGATTTCCAGATTTACCTGCTGGGGGGGACAAACAGGTGGACAACAAAAAAAAGCTGCCAAGGTGTATTGCGGGTGGAAGGACAGCGGGAGAAGTCCAAGAATCTCCTGAGAGAACAGGTTTTGACAGGGATGTGGGCGAAAAGGGAAGACCCTTTGGCTAGGAAGGATGCGTGTGTGGTCCCTCAGTTATTCCTGGAGAGTACTGCACCATTCCTGGTCTGGCATTTAACTTGGGAACGTGGATAAGATGTGGCATGGGTGCCTGCACCCAGGGAATGCCACTGGTGTGGTCTGCACTGGGTTTTGGGCACCCCTTGCTGTAGGTATCTTCTTCCCCAATTAAAATGTGCCTCAGTTTCTCTCTTCCTACTCTCTGCTTCGTTCCCACTGAGTCTTTTGGCTTCAGCTGCTCCATTATCCATGCAGCACTTCAAAATGGTTATCTTTGCCAAGTACCAGCCAACAGGCAAACAGTTGATTTGCTCTGTTCATGCTTCCTCAGGTGGAAAAGAACATCTGCATAACATTTCTGCCCTTCCCAGTAAGGAATAATAAACTTGTCCAGCTGCGCCTTGGGATTTACGTGCCCTGTAAAGGGGGAGGCAATGTGTGAATGTGGGTTTTTTTCCAAACCGAACTAGTTTTGAAGCCGGTAAGACCTCAACCATTGGAGAGCGTGGGTGTAAAAGTAAGATCAGCTCTAAGGAAAATCCTTGGTATGTTCTAAATACAGAAAGGTAGAGATGATAATCCTGAGAGAGTGTTCTATTCTAATTTTGTTGGCTTTTGGCGATGTCCTGGAGAAGAGCAGAGCAGTGTTGTGCTCTGTCTCAGAGTTTTCGCGCTGGTTTCCCAGATTCTTCTGAATCTTATACTGCACGGCAGCCTGAAGTTGTTTGCCCCCTAAAAATCCAGCTGACAGCAAAATATATTCCAAATAGAGGCTCTGTAATCGTGCAACTACAGAAGTGCTTCGCTATATACTTACTGCTCTTACCTGTGTTGTACAATTGCTTTTCTGTCTTCAGGCTGTTCCTCAGCACCCTCAGGTGTTCCGGGTGGCTTTTGCTGAAGGTCTGAGCCACACGTGCTCCTCTCCTAAGGGACTTGGTGACCAAACTGCTTGTGTGCACTGTGAAACTGGCTCCTGGAACCCGCTGCCCCAGGACCCTGCTGGGTTCCAAGGGCGTTTGGAGAGTTCAGGACTGCCTTGGCCACGGGTTACCAGGCTCGGGTGGGTGGTGCAGAACGAGCCTCCATTTTTTCCAAGCCTCCTGTGGGTTTGTTGTTTGTCAGTGAAGCTGCCCGTCAGTCCAAATCACCTGCTTTAGACGTTGAGATTTGGTGCTGAGGCGTCGCTCTCAATGTGCTTGAGAAATGCCTGTGTGCTGTCTGTGTGCTGGTGGTGTCCCAGAGGGCAGAACCGTGCAGCAGGGTGCCTGCAGGGACTGCTGGGGGTGGGCAGGGGTCCCCAGGGATCTGGCTTGCCTGCGCTGGCAGCTGCCTGGCTACGGTCACAGGCAGCAGGAGCCTCCAGAGAGCAGAGGTTGGCTTTTAAAACCGAGACTCCAGCGCCAGTCAGTGCCGGTCATGTATCTCGAGGCAGAAGATGCCTTTGGAGCCCATAGTTGATAGGCACAGCCTGGGGGGTCGCCTGGCTTTCCATCACTTTGTCAAGTTGCTGGCTCTCATCCTCTGCATCAGCCTTTCCTTGTAGCGTATTGTGCTTCTCCCTTGCTTCTTTACAGCTCCCTGTGAATTTTCCTAGCCATCCTCAGTTTGTGGGGTTGTCTCTTTGTCTTCCCATGGTCCTCCTTTTGCTCTTCAGGCCTGCTTTTATTCCCAGTGAGGCCACAGTATGTGTGGTCTCCTCCTCTTGCCGGTCTGCCCGCATGACTGTAGCACCGCAGCTTGAGTGCCCCGCTCAAACGCAGCACGTTAAAGTGCATTTCTTCCTTCCCCCAGGATTAACACGTACTGTTTGGCCTTCAGATAACACAGTCCCCTTCTAGGGGCATGACTGCCTGGATGTGTACGGGCAGAAGCCGGCAGGTTCTTTGGGCTTGTTGAATACACGGGTGGCTTGATTCAGATATTCTATCTCGGTGCTGCTGGTGTCTTCCCTGCTTGGCCCTTCCTTCATTGCCCTGCTGCCTCTGGCCGTGAGCTGTTTTGCCCAGGCAGAAGGGATTAATGTTGACTCTTGTGTATTATGTGCACGTACCTCCAGAGCTAAAAGTGCTTTGGAAAGGTGGTTAAGGAAGGCTGTCGGCAGGTCTCTTCTCCTCCTGTTTCCACGAGCTGCAAAATCATACTTTCTTACCTTTTCTGCAGGTTCCTCAGCTGCTGAAGGTCACCTTGGAGAGGTCACCTTATTTCAAGTTGATCAGCCACCATGCCGTGTGCCGCAAAGTACCGCCTGGCATGCTTGCGACTTTCCACATCGTTTTCACCCCCAATGAGAACAAGGTGAGACTGGAGGTCCCAAGAGACAGGTGCCTTCAGCGGGAGGCGAAGCTGCGGGGCTGGGTTCAGAACGGGGCGTCTGCTGTGGGTTTTGCGGCACTGCTAATATCTGTCCGTTGCTGTATGGTTATGGGTTTGCTCTGATAATTATAAATAACAAAAGCCTATTTAAAATTGACCTGTTGTTTGGAGGACGCGAAGTTGAGCCTGATCAGAGTGAGGACCACCACCTTTGAAAACTGGAGTCACTGGAATGTGTATCACGTTGGACACAGCAGTGAGACAGCGGAACGTTCTGTCTGAAGCCGGCACTTTCCTTGCGCACTGGTTATAACCCGTGCCGTGCTGCAAGGTTTGCTCTAGGCTGTGGTCAGGCAGCCTGGCTGGCAGCACCATGCGATGCCACCGCAGCAGGGACTGACGGGCTGTGCGTTCCCTCCCTGTGCTTTCCTGGGCATTTGCAGGGGAAGGTGCACGTGTGACAGTAGGAAAATGGCCAGGAGGAGTGTTGATGTTTAGCCATCCCACCTCTCTACTCAGTGTTAGGGGCTTAATTATGATGGAAAAGACTAGAGGAGTGAATAGATGCAGAGAGCTTTCCTCTTTCCCATCTGGCAACCAGTTCCCTTCCTCACCCTGGGCTGGAGCGAAGGTGATGCTTTTTCATAGCCTCTGTGTCCCAGCCTTGCCGCTGTGCTGCCCCTGAGGATACTTGCCTGCCTGTGCTCCAGCTGTGATTCTAGGGGAGAAGATGCGCTGTGCTCGTGGCGGGGAGCCAGCCTGGCACAGCCGCACTGAGCTCTAGATGTCTTTAATCAGCAGGGGGTCGGTGTGCTGCAGATGACAGAGACATCTGGAGCACACCCAGGCATTGAAGGGGCAGGTAGAATCTGCAGGCAGACACTTACCCCGGAGCCTTTGGGCAGTCACGCTGGTGTGGCTGTGCCTGCGTGCATGTGGCTGTGGCTGCTGTGTCAGCTGGCACCTATTCCCTGCCCCGTGTGCCATGCTTTTGCTTGCAGGTTGGAACATCGGTGCTGTGGCTCTGGCAAGCCTTGCACTGTGCCGTGATGTGAAGGGGTGACAGTGTCGTCTGGAGGCTTGTTAATGCAGAAGGGTTTAGCACATGGCATGGAAGGGAGGAAGCATCGCAGGGGAATACAGACAGGCTGACTCTTTGCACCAGCACTCTGCTGCCTCTTGGCAGGGTTCTTTGTGTGACTTTGTGGGTGATGCAAGGTGAGGGGGTCGCTCTGAGCCAGCTGGCGTTTCCGCACCAGGCCAGAGGCGCAGGATCCCTTTGGGCACAGCTGTTCTCTCATCGTGCGTTCGCTGCTTAGATTTAGTTTAATGCCCTGTCCTATCCTCAAACAGCGTGGCTGTAGCAAACTAGAGAGGAAATGCCCTGCGGTCCCTGGCTCCCTGAGCTTGTGAAATGATCTGTTGCTTTGGGGAGGGACTGAGAAATGGTTTTACGTCATTCGTATGGAAGGTAAAAATGATGTTGGCCTAGGGCAGTTCTCCATACTGCCCAAGTGACATAAGAGCTTAATCTCACCGAGGTAGGCTTTGCAGAGGACGCTGTTTCCTTTAAAATGCGATTTATTAGTATGAATTAGCATTCATTTTGGGTGTGGAAGTAAATTGGTTCCCATGAAGGGCAAATTGCTGCTCTTCAACTAGAGAGAAGCAGCAGAGCAACAGATGAACATCACCCCAAATAGAAGTAGGGTGAGAGAACCCCCAGGAGCACTCATGTCCAGTACTTTGTCCCTTGTCTTGCCCTTGAACTGGTGAGTGTGTGGCATTAGGGAGCTGTGCCAGCAAGGTCCTCTGCACAGCTTCAGCGACACCACGGCGGTTTCTGCCGAACTGGGTTTTGTGCTCCTTGCAGGGCATTGGGAGAGGGATGCGTGCTGCTCAGTGAGGAGCACATGGGGATTGTACAGCAGAACCAGAATTTTGTACAAACGGAATGTTTTGGCTCATACGTGATGGAGTGTGAATCAGCGAAGTGCCAGGGTGCTGTAGCTGAGCTAGAAATGCATCCACAGCGTGGTCAGGAGGCGCAGAGCACCTTGCAAAGCCCTTGGCCAAGAGGCAGGCTTTGGGAAATGGTTCTGTAAAGCCACCTGCGCTGGGCTTGCAGTTGCTTGCCTGCAGAGTATCTGTGTTAGTTGTGGAAGGCTCAGGAGTGCTGCCTTTGAACAACCCCTACATCCCTGATGCTGCACGATCCACAGGGACTGTGGGTAACCCAGTGAACTGGGATGCGGGTCTTCCTGATGGGGAGTTGGTTTATATAATTCTCTTGCTTTGAATCTGTTCTTCCCTGGGGTAAGTCTGACTTCAGTGAAGTCACTCCTGATTGAAAGGAGTAAAATTGTGGCTAAGCCCTAAGTAATCGGGCCATGTGAGTTGTTAGTGGCTGAAATGCCACGTAGCCCTTTCTTGGAAAATGAGCAGTTTCCTACTGTCTCGCAGTCATTTGGGAATGTGCCACGTGCTCGGACTGTCAGAAAATAAATAAACAGCTGACGTGTCTGTTGGTTTATTGGCACTTGTGTTATAAATGAACTGCTAATTTTTCTGCTGGGCAGCGTTTCCACTTAGTTACTCTTGCTGCTTCTGATTTGCACGTTTCTGTTTTGTGGCTCCAGTTGTACAGCGTGGGTGTTCTCGTGCCAGCCCACATTCCTGCGTGTCCTTGCATTATGGTCTGACAGTCTCTGCTGAACTGGGAACCATTGTGGCACTGACTGGCAGATTAACAACAGAGAGAAACACTTCCATTTGTGTGTCCTTCAGGCTTATTAATAGTTTATTGTAAAGGAAGAAGGAAGTAAGAAGCATATAAAACCAGCACAGCTTATTCTGTTTTGCCCTCTTGCTCTTTTCACTGTAGCCATACATTATTTTCCGGCAATGCCAGCTCAGTCTGTGAGGTTTGTGAAATTCATTACTGGTGCTCGGTGGAGACTGAATTAATGCTCATTGATTAATATGAAATACGACAGGACAGTGAGTTACTGCATCGGTGAAATGAAGTCCTTTACAATTCAGCGCAGCCCTGTTAGATGCTTTGTAGCGCCCAGAAGCTATTCCAAGTATACTTTCCAGATGGCTCGTGTGGGGAGGAAAGGGGCAGAAGACCAAGGCAAATGGCCCGGTGCCAAACGAACCTGGAGCTAAGCGACTCATTTCAGAGTGCTGCGAACCGGCAGCTGAGGGGGGCAGGCGCAGGGGCACCCCCTTCTCCTGCGACTGGATCTTCATCCTCCGGTCCCTCCTCTCTTGTCATGGCCCTTATTTTCCAGCCTTTGATATCAGGGTTTCAGCGGGAGCTTTCCCTGCTTGGCTTGCCGTGTGACCTCATGCTACAAGGATCTTTTCTGTGCAAGTCGTCTGCTGCAAGGAATTCAGTGCAGGATTTAGGATGGGTTATGCAGGAAATCTGACATCCGAGTGTGGTGTTGTGGGCAGCTAAGGTTGATATCGCTGTGGCAGTATTACTGTTAGCCCCTGAGTTTGCAGAGAGCCTGAAACAACATCAGAGATGAGCAGCTGCTTCAGTCTCAGCGGGTGCCAGTTCAGATGCCAGTGGTGATACCTGGAAGGCCAGTGCTTGTAACTTCCTGCTTGTCACAGGGGTGTGAGAGAAGGGGAACCATCGTACAACTGTCTGTCATCCTTGCAATGGAGAGGGGAGTTGTATGAAGGATGAAGTCATGTTTTCATGAAAATCTGTAGCCTGAAGCTGTGTCTAAACACAACAGACTTTAGAGCATAGATGGGTTGCAGCCCCTCTGTCATCCAGGCACGTTTATTTAGAAACCTGGTCTTAAACAGTCTGCTAAGGGTTTGCAGTTGCGAAGCAGAGCGAGATTTTGAACTGGTCTCAACAGTTGCCCAGGCTGTAAGCAAGCGTGTAGCAGAGGTAGTGTCCCGGTAGCACGAGGCAGTGCTGCAGGGGAGACTGCAACCCGTTCCCCCCCCAGGGGGGCAATTCAGCTTTCAAAAGCTTAAGGGACCATGGGTCCACAGCGACACAAGCAGCCAGCTTCTGCCTAGCACCCCTCTGCCTTGGCTTTCCCCCTGTTTGGGCTGACGCTGCATTCAGCCTGGTGCAAGGTCCCACTTTGGTGGGGTGGTAGAGCGTGGCTGAAGGGTCAGCCCGCTCTGAAGTGCTGAGTCAAGCCTTGCACGGGATGCCATGTCCCACGGTGTCCCTGGAGAGGGGGCTTGGAGCATAATGTGCATCTGCAGGAATGGCGAGAGGCAGCTTTCTCTCCCAAGCTCGTGGTTGTCTCTGTGAAACCAAACCCTTGCTGCTTTAGCCTTGCCCTCAGGTCCCTGGAGAAAGAATTCCCTTTCCTTGTTCGTTGCTGTGCAGGTGGTCCCAGTGCCCCTCACCAGCAAGGGAGCTGGGAAGGCTGCCAGTGCTTGCTTTTGGGGGGTATTTATTTCTTGGGCTCTTAATTGCATTGCTGTTGATCCATTTGCTCCTTAGCAATGACAACGACTTGACAATTACTTCCTTTTACTTCCCTCAAATACCTCCAATTGTTGAAGTTCCTTTT
This sequence comes from Falco naumanni, assembly GCF_017639655.2. Lineage (NCBI taxonomy): Eukaryota > Metazoa > Chordata > Aves > Falconiformes > Falconidae > Falco > Falco naumanni. Next base: position 106,286 of record NW_024427563.1, read on the forward strand.
TTTTTTTTTATCTCCCTGCTGATCTGTACTTGCATCCTCTTCTGTCTACCTGGCATCTGGAAGAGAGAGGTAAGTAAATATGGCATGCCAAGACTGACTAAGGCAGGTAGCTTTCAATTGGACTTGCCTTTGTTACAGTAGTGTGGCCGAAATAACAACAACAGCAAAAGCAAATGGCACTCTCCATTTGCTAATGCAGTTTCTGAGCATCTGAACAGTCTGGGAGGTGAAGTACCCGGGAGATAATGGGTGCTTTAAAGTCATATGGGCTGCCCATAGCTTTTATTTTAGAGGGCTTGGGCTGCAAGATTGAGTACAAATTTGCTAATTCACAAAGACTTGCTGAAGATGAAACCCTTGCCTGCAATATGATGTTAAATCCTGCAGGTTGCTTGCTGCAGTTCCCTTGCTAGTATTTTACCTTCCAAATAGGAGAAGCAAAAGCCCTTGTGCAGTTTGTAGGGTGACTGTTTGAGATGTCTAGAAAAAGAGATCCTTCTTTATTCTTTGTGCCTTGGATGGGGCAGCATCTGTTTTGGCAACCTTAGCGGTGGGCGAGGCGCTGGGTGGTGGGTGAGGCGCTGGGTGTCAGCTGTTGTGTTGGAGCACTGGGTACGTGTCTGTGCCTGGGCTGGCTGCCTTAGGGCCCTTCCAGGAGGGGATGGGAGCAGGAAATCCCAGCCGTGGAGGAATCCGGATCAGTTCTGCTGAAGGGAGTTTGCCGCTGTGTGCGGTTCCTAAATCAAAGCGCTTCCTGCTTCAACAATTACAACTTTTGTGGTGTCTTTCAGCTGCCTAGCAGAGCAGTGTAAAAACTACCAGAGAACTCCTTGCTGGCACCTTCCCCGGTGGAGGTGTGCATGGGGTGTGTTTGGAACATTTTTTCACCGGCCGAGTCCAAAAGTCAGCGGTTCCCCATCTCAGCCCAGAAAGCTGGTAGAACAACTTTTGTGGTGTCTTTCAGCTGCCTAGCAGAGCAGTGTAAAAACTACCAGAGAACTCCTTGCTGGCACCTTCCCCGGTGGAGTTGTGCATGGGGTGTGTTTGGAACATTTTTTCACCGGCCGAGTCAAAAAGTCAGCGGTTCCCCATCTCAGCCCAGAAAGCTGGTAGAACAACTTTTGTGGTGTCTTTCAGCTGCCTAGCAGAGCAGTGTAAAAACTACCAGAGAACTCCTTGCTGGCACCTTCCCCGGTGGAGGTGTGCATGGGGTGTGTTTGGAACATTTTTTCACCGGCCGAGTCCAAAAGTCAGCGGTTCCCCATCTCAGCCCAGAAAGCTGGTAGAACAACTTTTGTGGTGTCTTTCAGCTGCCTAGCAGAGCAATGTAAAAACTACCAGAGAACTCCTTGCTGGCACCTTCCCCGGTGGAGGTGTGCATGGGGTGTGTTTGGAACATTTTTTCACCGGCAAAGACCAAAAGTCAGCGGTTCCCCATCTCAGCCCAGAAAGCTGGTAGAACAACTTTTGTGGTGTCTTTCAGCTGCCTAGCAGAGCAATGTAAAAACTACCAGAGAACTCCTTGCTGGCACCTTCCCCGGTGGAGTTGTGCATGGGGTGTGTTTGGAACATTTTTTCACCGGCCGAGTCCAAAAGTCAGCGGTTCCCCATCTCAGCCCAGAAAGCTGGTAGAACAACTTTTGTGGTGTCTTTCAGCCGCCTAGCAGAGCAATGTAAAAACTACCAGAGAACTCCTTGCTGGCACCTTCCCCGGTGGAGGTGTGCATGGGGTGTGTTTGGAACATTTTTTCACCGGCCGAGTCCAAAAGTCAGCGGTTCCCCATCTCAGCCCAGAAAGCTGGTAGAACAACTTTTGTGGTGTCTTTCAGCTGCCTAGCAGAGCAATGTAAAAACTACCAGAGAACTCCTTGCTGGCACCTTCCCCGGTGGAGTTGTGCATGGGGTGTGTTTGGAACATTTTTTCACCGGCCGAGTCCAAAAGTCAGCGGTTCCCCATCTCAGCCCAGAAAGCTGGTAGAACAACTTTTGTGGTGTCTTTCAGCTGCCTAGCAGAGCAATGTAAAAACTACCAGAGAACTCCTTGCTGGCACCTTCCCCGGTGGAGGTGTGCATGGGGTGTGTTTGGAACATTTTTTCACCGGCCGAGTCCAAAAGTCAGCGGTTCCCCATCTCAGCCCAGAAAGCTGGTAGAACAACTTTTGTGGTGTCTTTCAGCTGCCTAGCAGAGCAATGTAAAAACTACCAGAGAACTCCTTGCTGGCACCTTCCCCGGTGGAGGTGTGCATGGGGTGTGTTTGGAACATTTTTTCACCGGCCGAGTCAAAAAGTCAGCGGTTCCCCATCTCAGCCCAGAAAGCTGGTAGAACAACTTTTGTGGTGTCTTTCAGCTGCCTAGCAGAGCAATGTAAAAACTACCAGAGAACTCCTTGCTGGCACCTTCCCCGGTGGAGTTGTGCATGGGGTGTGTTTGGAACATTTTTTCACCGGCCGAGTCAAAAAGTCAGCGGTTCCCCATCTCAGCCCAGAAAGCTGGTAGAACAACTTTTGTGGTGTCTTTCAGCTGCCTAGCAGAGCAATGTAAAAACTACCAGAGAACTCCTTGCTGGCACCTTCCCCGGTGGAGTTGTGCATGGGGTGTGTTTGGAACATTTTTTCACCGGCCGAGTCAAAAAGTCAGCGGTTCCCCATCTCAGCCCAGAAAGCTGGTAGAACAACTTTTGTGGTGTCTTTCAGCTGCCTAGCAGAGCAATGTAAAAACTACCAGAGAACTCCTTGCTGGCACCTTCCCCGGTGGAGGTGTGCATGGGGTGTGTTTGGAACATTTTTTCACCGGCCGAGTCAAAAAGTCAGCGGTTCCCCATCTCAGCCCAGAAAGCTGGTAGAACAACTTTTGTGGTGTCTTTCAGCTGCCTAGCAGAGCAATGTAAAAACTACCAGAGAACTCCTTGCTGGCACCTTCCCCGGTGGAGTTGTGCATGGGGTGTGTTTGGAACATTTTTTCACCGGCCGAGTCAAAAAGTCAGCGGTTCCCCATCTCAGCCCAGAAAGCTGGTAGAACAACTTTTGTGGTGTCTTTCAGCTGCCTAGCAGAGCAATGTAAAAACTACCAGAGAACTCCTTGCTGGCACCTTCCCCGGTGGAGTTGTGCATGGGGTGTGTTTGGAACATTTTTTCACCGGCCGAGTCAAAAAGTCAGCGGTTCCCCATCTCAGCCCAGAAAGCTGGTAGAACAACTTTTGTGGTGTCTTTCAGCTGCCTAGCAGAGCAATGTAAAAACTACCAGAGAACTCCTTGCTGGCACCTTCCCCGGTGGAGTTGTGCATGGGGTGTGTTTGGAACATTTTTTCACCGGCCGAGTCAAAAAGTCAGCGGTTCCCCATCTCAGCCCAGAAAGCTGGTAGAACAACTTTTGTGGTGTCTTTCAGCTGCCTAGCAGAGCAATGTAAAAACTACCAGAGAACTCCTTGCTGGCACCTTCCCCGGTGGAGGTGTGCATGGGGTGTGTTTGGAACATTTTTTCACCGGCCGAGTCAAAAAGTCAGCGGTTCCCCATCTCAGCCCAGAAAGCTGGTAGAACAACTTTTGTGGTGTCTTTCAGCTGCCTAGCAGAGCAATGTAAAAACTACCAGAGAACTCCTTGCTGGCACCTTCCCCGGTGGAGGTGTGCATGGGGTGTGTTTGGAACATTTTTTCACCGGCCGAGTCCAAAAGTCAGCGGTTCCCCATCTCAGCCCAGAAAGCTGGTAGAACAACTTTTGTGGTGTCTTTCAGCTGCCTAGCAGAGCAATGTAAAAACTACCAGAGAACTCCTTGCTGGCACCTTCCCCGGTGGAGGTGTGCATGGGGTGTGTTTGGAACATTTTTTCACCGGCCGAGTCCAAAAGTCAGCGGTTCCCCATCTCAGCCCAGAAAGCTGGTAGAACAACTTTTGTGGTGTCTTTCAGCTGCCTAGCAGAGCAATGTAAAAACTACCAGAGAACTCCTTGCTGGCACCTTCCCCGGTGGAGTTGTGCATGGGGTGTGTTTGGAACATTTTTTCACCGGCCGAGTCAAAAAGTCAGCGGTTCCCCATCTCAGCCCAGAAAGCTGGTAGAACAACTTTTGTGGTGTCTTTCAGCTGCCTAGCAGAGCAATGTAAAAACTACCAGAGAACTCCTTGCTGGCACCTTCCCCGGTGGAGTTGTGCATGGGGTGTGTTTGGAACATTTTTTCACCGGCCGAGTCCAAAAGTCAGCGGTTCCCCATCTCAGCCCAGAAAGCTGGTAGAACAACTTTTGTGGTGTCTTTCAGCTGCCTAGCAGAGCAATGTAAAAACTACCAGAGAACTCCTTGCTGGCACCTTCCCCGGTGGAGGTGTGCATGGGGTGTGTTTGGAACATTTTTTCACCGGCCGAGTCCAAAAGTCAGCGGTTCCCCATCTCAGCCCAGAAAGCTGGTAGAACAACTTTTGTGGTGTCTTTCAGCTGCCTAGCAGAGCAATGTAAAAACTACCAGAGAACTCCTTGCTGGCACCTTCCCCGGTGGAGGTGTGCATGGGGTGTGTTTGGAACATTTTTTCACCGGCCGAGTCCAAAAGTCAGCGGTTCCCCATCTCAGCCCAGAAAGCTGGTAGAACAACTTTTGTGGTGTCTTTCAGCTGCCTAGCAGAGCAATGTAAAAACTACCAGAGAACTCCTTGCTGGCACCTTCCCCGGTGGAGGTGTGCATGGGGTGTGTTTGGAACATTTTTTCACCGGCCGAGTCAAAAAGTCAGCGGTTCCCCATCTCAGCCCAGAAAGCTGGTAGAACAACTTTTGTGGTGTCTTTCAGCTGCCTAGCAGAGCAATGTAAAAACTACCAGAGAACTCCTTGCTGGCACCTTCCCCGGTGGAGGTGTGCATGGGGTGTGTTTGGAACATTTTTTCACCGGCCGAGTCAAAAAGTCAGCGGTTCCCCATCTCAGCCCAGAAAGCTGGTAGAACAACTTTTGTGGTGTCTTTCAGCTGCCTAGCAGAGCAATGTAAAAACTACCAGAGAACTCCTTGCTGGCACCTTCCCCGGTGGAGGTGTGCATGGGGTGTGTTTGGAACATTTTTTCACCGGCCGAGTCCAAAAGTCAGCGGTTCCCCATCTCAGCCCAGAAAGCTGGTAGAACAACTTTTGTGGTGTCTTTCAGCTGCCTAGCAGAGCAATGTAAAAACTACCAGAGAACTCCTTGCTGGCACCTTCCCCGGTGGAGTTGTGCATGGGGTGTGTTTGGAACATTTTTTCACCGGCCGAGTCCAAAAGTCAGCGGTTCCCCATCTCAGCCCAGAAAGCTGGTAGAACAACTTTTGTGGTGTCTTTCAGCTGCCTAGCAGAGCAATGTAAAAACTACCAGAGAACTCCTTGCTGGCACCTTCCCCGGTGGAGTTGTGCATGGGGTGTGTTTGGAACATTTTTTCACCGGCCGAGTCCAAAAGTCAGCGGTTCCCCATCTCAGCCCAGAAAGCTGGTAGAACAACTTTTGTGGTGTCTTTCAGCTGCCTAGCAGAGCAATGTAAAAACTACCAGAGAACTCCTTGCTGGCACCTTCCCCGGTGGAGGTGTGCATGGGGTGTGTTTGGAACATTTTTTCACCGGCCGAGTCAAAAAGTCAGCGGTTCCCCATCTCAGCCCAGAAAGCTGGTAGAACAACTTTTGTGGTGTCTTTCAGCTGCCTAGCAGAGCAATGTAAAAACTACCAGAGAACTCCTTGCTGGCACCTTCCCCGGTGGAGGTGTGCATGGGGTGTGTTTGGAACATTTTTTCACCGGCCGAGTCAAAAATTCAGGGGTTCCCCATCTCAGCCCAGAAAGCTGGTAGAACAACTTTTGTGGTGTCTTTCAGCTGCCTAGCAGAGCAGTGTAAAAACTACCAGAGAACTCCTTGCTGGCACCTTCCCCGGTGGAGGTGTGCATGGGGTGTGTTTGGAACATTTTTTCACCGGCCGACTCCAAAAGTCAGCGGTTCCCCATCTCAGCCCAGAAAGCTGGTAGAACAACTTTTGTGGTGTCTTTCAGCCAGCCTAGCAGAGCAGTGTAAAAACTACCAGAGAACTCCTTGCTGGCACCTTCCCCGGTGGAGTTGTGCATGGGGTGTGTTTGGAACATTTTTTCACCGGCCGACTCAAAAGTCAGCGGTTCCCCATCTCAGCCCAGAAAGCTGGTAGAACAACTTTTGTGGTGTCTTTCAGCTGCCTAGCAGAGCAATGTAAAAACTACCAGAGAACTCCTTGCTGGCACCTTCCCCGGTGGAGGTGTGCATGGGGTGTGTTTGCAACATTTTTTCACTGCCGAGACCAAAAGTCAGCGGTTCCCCATCTCAGCCCAGAAAGCTGGTAGAACAACTTTTGTGGTGTCTTTCAGCTGCCTAGCAGAGCAATGTAAAAACTACCAGAGAACTCCTAGCTGGCACCTTCCCCGGTGGAGTTGTGCATGGGGTGTGTTTGGAACATTTTTTCACAGTCCGAGTCAAAAAGTCAGCGTTCCCCATCTCAGCCCAGAAAGCTGGTAGAACACTTTGTGTGTGTCTTTCAGCCGCCTAGCAGAGCAATGTAAAAAAAACCAGAGAACTCCTTGCTGGCACCTTCCCCGGTGGAGGTGTGCATGGGGTGTGTTTGCAACATTTTTTCACCGGCCGACTCCAAATGTCAGCGGTTCCCCATCTCAGCCCAGAAAGCTGGTAGAACAATACTTTGTGGTGTCTTTCAGCTGCCTAGCAGAGCAATGTAAAAACTACCAGAGAACTCCTTGCTGGCACCTTCCCCGGTGGAGTTGTGCATGGGGTGTGTTTGGAACATTTTTTCACCGGCCGAGTCAAAAAGTCAGCGGTTCCCCATCTCAGCCCAGAAAGCTGGTAGAACAACTTTTGTGGTGTCTTTCAGCTGCCTAGCAGAGCAATGTAAAAACTACCAGAGAACTCCTTGCTGGCACCTTCCCCGGTGGAGGTGTGCATGGGGTGTGTTTGGAACATTTTTTCACCGGCCGAGTCAAAAAGTCAGCGGTTCCCCATCTCAGCCCAGAAAGCTGGTAGAACAACTTTTGTGGTGTCTTTCAGCTGCCTAGCAGAGCAATGTAAAAACTACCAGAGAACTCCTTGCTGGCACCTTCCCCGGTGGAGGTGTGCATGGGGTGTGTTTGGAACATTTTTTCACCGGCCGAGTCCAAAAGTCAGCGGTTCCCCATCTCAGCCCAGAAAGCTGGTAGAACAACTTTTGTGGTGTCTTTCAGCTGCCTAGCAGAGCAATGTAAAAACTACCAGAGAACTCCTTGCTGGCACCTTCCCCGGTGGAGGTGTGCATGGGGTGTGTTTGGAACATTTTTTCACCGGCCGAGTCAAAAAGTCAGCGGTTCCCCATCTCAGCCCAGAAAGCTGGTAGAACAACTTTTGTGGTGTCTTTCAGCTGCCTAGCAGAGCAATGTAAAAACTACCAGAGAACTCCTTGCTGGCACCTTCCCCGGTGGAGGTGTGCATGGGGTGTGTTTGGAACATTTTTTCACCGGCCGAGTCCAAAAGTCAGCGGTTCCCCATCTCAGCCCAGAAAGCTGGTAGAACAACTTTTGTGGTGTCTTTCAGCTGCCTAGCAGAGCAATGTAAAAACTACCAGAGAACTCCTTGCTGGCACCTTCCCCGGTGGAGGTGTGCATGGGGTGTGTTTGGAACATTTTTTCACCGGCCGAGTCCAAAAGTCAGCGGTTCCCCATCTCAGCCCAGAAAGCTGGTAGAACAACTTTTGTGGTGTCTTTCAGCTGCCTAGCAGAGCAATGTAAAAACTACCAGAGAACTCCTTGCTGGCACCTTCCCCGGTGGAGGTGTGCATGGGGTGTGTTTGGAACATTTTTTCACCGGCCGAGTCCAAAAGTCAGCGGTTCCCCATCTCAGCCCAGAAAGCTGGTAGAACAACTTTTGTGGTGTCTTTCAGCTGCCTAGCAGAGCAATGTAAAAACTACCAGAGAACTCCTTGCTGGCACCTTCCCCGGTGGAGGTGTGCATGGGGTGTGTTTGGAACATTTTTTCACCGGCCGAGTCAAAAAGTCAGCGGTTCCCCATCTCAGCCCAGAAAGCTGGTAGAACAACTTTTGTGGTGTCTTTCAGCTGCCTAGCAGAGCAATGTAAAAACTACCAGAGAACTCCTTGCTGGCACCTTCCCCGGTGGAGGTGTGCATGGGGTGTGTTTGGAACATTTTTTCACCGGCCGAGTCCAAAAGTCAGCGGTTCCCCATCTCAGCCCAGAAAGCTGGTAGAACAACTTTTGTGGTGTCTTTCAGCTGCCTAGCAGAGCAATGTAAAAACTACCAGAGAACTCCTTGCTGGCACCTTCCCCGGTGGAGGTGTGCATGGGGTGTGTTTGGAACATTTTTTCACCGGCCGAGTCCAAAAGTCAGCGGTTCCCCATCTCAGCCCAGAAAGCTGGTAGAACAACTTTTGTGGTGTCTTTCAGCTGCCTAGCAGAGCAATGTAAAAACTACCAGAGAACTCCTTGCTGGCACCTTCCCCGGTGGAGGTGTGCATGGGGTGTGTTTGGAACATTTTTTCACCGGCCGAGTCCAAAAGTCAGCGGTTCCCCATCTCAGCCCAGAAAGCTGGTAGAACAACTTTTGTGGTGTCTTTCAGCTGCCTAGCAGAGCAATGTAAAAACTACCAGAGAACTCCTTGCTGGCACCTTCCCCGGTGGAGGTGTGCATGGGGTGTGTTTGGAACATTTTTTCACCGGCCGAGTCAAAAAGTCAGCGGTTCCCCATCTCAGCCCAGAAAGCTGGTAGAACAACTTTTGTGGTGTCTTTCAGCTGCCTAGCAGAGCAATGTAAAAACTACCAGAGAACTCCTTGCTGGCACCTTCCCCGGTGGAGGTGTGCATGGGGTGTGTTTGGAACATTTTTTCACCGGCCGAGTCAAAAAGTCAGCGGTTCCCCATCTCAGCCCAGAAAGCTGGTAGAACAACTTTTGTGGTGTCTTTCAGCTGCCTAGCAGAGCAATGTAAAAACTACCAGAGAACTCCTTGCTGGCACCTTCCCCGGTGGAGTTGTGCATGGGGTGTGTTTGGAACATTTTTTCACCGGCCGAGTCAAAAGTCAGCGGTTCCCCATCTCAGCCCAGAAAGCTGGTAGAACAACTTTTGTGGTGTCTTTCAGCTGCCTAGCAGAGCAATGTAAAAACTACCAGAGAACTCCTTGCTGGCACCTTCCCCGGTGGAGTTGTGCATGGGGTGTGTTTGGAACATTTTTTCACCGGCCGAGTCCAAAAGTCAGCGGTTCCCCATCTCAGCCCAGAAAGCTGGTAGAACAACTTTTGTGGTGTCTTTCAGCTGCCTAGCAGAGCAATGTAAAAACTACCAGAGAACTCCTTGCTGGCACCTTCCCCGGTGGAGTTGTGCATGGGGTGTGTTTGGAACATTTTTTCACCGGCCGAGTCCAAAAGTCAGCGGTTCCCCATCTCAGCCCAGAAAGCTGGTAGAACAACTTTTGTGGTGTCTTTCAGCTGCCTAGCAGAGCAATGTAAAAACTACCAGAGAACTCCTTGCTGGCACCTTCCCCGGTGGAGTTGTGCATGGGGTGTGTTTGGAACATTTTTTCACCGGCCGAGTCAAAAGTCAGCGGTTCCCCATCTCAGCCCAGAAAGCTGGTAGAACAACTTTTGTGGTGTCTTTCAGCTGCCTAGCAGAGCAATGTAAAAACCACCAGAGAAACTCCTTGCTGGCACCTTCGCCGGTGGAGTTGTGCATGGGGTGTGTTTTGAACATTTTTTCACCGGCCGAGTCAAAAAGTCAGCGGTTCCCCATCTCAGCCCAGAAAGCTGTAGAACAACTTTTGTGGTGTCTTTCAGCCGCCTAGCAGAGCAATGTAAAAACTACTAGAGAACTCCTTGCTGGCACCTTCCCCGGTCGAGGTGTGCATGGGGTGTGTTTGGAACATTTTTTCTCCGGCCGAGTCAAAAAGTCAGCGGTTCCCCATCTCAGCCCAGAAAGCTGATAGAACAACTTTTGTGGTATCTTTCAGCTGCCTAGCGGGAGGCAATGTAAAAACATACAGAGAACTCCTTGCTGGCACCTTCCCCGGTGGAGGTGTGCATGGGGTGTGTTTGCAACATTTTTTCACCGGCCGAGACCAAAAGTCAGCGGTTCCCCATCTCAGCCCAGAAAGCTGGTAGAACAACTTTTGTGGTGTCTTTCAGCTGCCTAGCAGAGCAATGTAAAAAACTACCAGAGAACTCCTTGCTGGCACCTCCCGGTGGAGGTGTGCATGGGGTGTGTTTGGAACATTTTTTCACCGGCCGACTCCAAATGTCAGCGGTTCCCCATCTCAGCCCCAGAAAGCTGGTAGGAACAACCTTTTGTGGTGTCTTTCAGCTGCCTAGCAGAGCAATGTAAAAACAGCTAGAGAACTCCTTGCTGGCACCTTCCCCGGTGGAGTTGTGCATGGTGTGTGTTTGGAACTTTTTTTCACCGGCCGAGTCAAAAAGTCAGCGGTTCCCCATCTCAGCCCAGAAAGCTGGTAGAACAACTTTTTGGGTGTCTTACCGCCACCTATCGGAGCAATGTAAAAACTACCAGAGAACTCCTTGCTGGCACCTTCCCGGTCGAGGTGTGCAATGGGGTGTGTTTGGAACATTTTTTCACCGGCCGACTCAAAAGTCATGCGGTTCCCATCTCAGCCCAGAAAGCTGATAGAACAACTTTTGTGGTATCTTTCAGCTGCCTAGCGGAGCAATGTAAAAACTACCAGAGAACTCCTTGCTGGCACCTTCCCCGGTGGAGGTGTGCATGGGGTGTGTTTGGAACATTTTTTCACCGGCCGAGTCCAAAAGTCAGCGGTTCCCCATCTCAGCCCAGAAAGCTGGTAGAACAACTTTTGTGGTGTCTTTCAGCTGCCTAGCAGAGCAATGTAAAAACTACCAGAGAACTCCTTGCTGGCACCTTCCCCGGTGGAGGTGTGCATGGGGTGTGTTTGGAACATTTTTTCACCGGCCGAGTCCAAAAGTCAGCGGTTCCCCATCTCAGCCCAGAAAGCTGGTAGAACAACTTTTGTGGTGTCTTTCAGCTGCCTAGCAGAGCAATGTAAAAACTACCAGAGAACTCCTTGCTGGCACCTTCCCCGGTGGAGTTGTGCATGGGGTGTGTTTGGAACATTTTTTCACCGGCCGAGTCAAAAAGTCAGCGGTTCCCCATCTCAGCCCAGAAAGCTGGTAGAACAACTTTTGTGGTGTCTTTCAGCTGCCTAGCAGAGCAATGTAAAAACTACCAGAGAACTCCTTGCTGGGCACCTTCCCCGGTGGAGGTGTGCATGGGGTGTGTTTGGAACATTTTTTCACCGGCCGAGTCCAAAAGTCAGCGGTTCCCCATCTCAGCCCAGAAAGCTGGTAGAACAACTTTTGTGGTGTCTTTCAGCTGCCTAGCAGAGCAATGTAAAAACTACCAGAGAACTCCTTGCTGGCACCTTCCCCGGTGGAGGTGTGCATGGGGTGTGTTTGGAACATTTTTTCACCGGCCGAGTCCAAAAGTCAGCGGTTCCCCATCTCAGCCCAGAAAGCTGGTAGAACAACTTTTGTGGTGTCTTTCAGCTGCCTAGCAGAGCAATGTAAAAACTACCAGAGAACTCCTTGCTGGCACCTTCCCCGGTGGAGGTGTGCATGGGGTGTGTTTGGAACATTTTTTCACCGGCCGAGTCCAAAAGTCAGCGGTTCCCCATCTCAGCCCAGAAAGCTGGTAGAACAACTTTTGTGGTGTCCTTTCAGCTGCTAGCAAGCAATGTAAAAACTTACCAGAGAACTCCTCTGCTGGCAACCTTCCCCGGTGGGAGGTGTGCATTGGGGTGTGTTTGGAACATTTTTTAACCGGCCGAGTCAAAAAGTCAGCGGTTTCCCCATCTCAGCCCAGGAAAGGCTGGTAGAACAACTTTTGTGGTGTCTTTCAGCTGCCTAGCAGAGCAATGTAAAACTACCGAGAGAAGCTCCTTGCGGCACCTTCCCCGGTCGGAGGTTGTGCATGGTGGTGTTGTTTTGAACATTTTTTTCACCGGCCGAGTCAAAAAGTCAGCGGTTCCCCATCTCAGCCCAGAAATGCTGAGTAGAAACAGACTTTTTGTGGGTGTCTTTCAGCTGCCTAGGCAGAGCAGTGTAAAAACTACCAGAGAACGCCTTGCTGCACCGTCCCCGGTGGAGGTGTGGCATGGGGTGTGGGTGTTGGGAACATTTTTTCACTCGGTCCGAGTCCAAAAGTCAGCGGTTCCCCATCTCAGCCCAGAAAGCGTGGTAGAACGACTTTTGTGGGTGTCTTTCAGCTGCCTAGCGAGAGCAGTGTAAAAACTACCAAGAGAACTCCTTGTGCCTGCAGCCTTCCCCGGCTGGAGGTGTGCATTGGGGTGTGTTTGGAACATTTTGTCGCCGGCCGAGTCCAAAAGTCAGCGGTTCCCCATCTCAGCCCAGAAGAGCAGGTAAGAGACAACTTTTGTGGTGTCTTTCAGCCGCCTAGCAGAGCAATGTAAAAACTACCAGAGAACTCCTTCTGCACCTTCCCCGGTGGAGTTGTGCATGGGGTGGTTTGGAACATTTTTTCCACCGGCCGAGTCAAAAAGTCAGCGGTTCCCCATCTCAGCCCAGAAAGCTGGTAGAACATCTTTTGTGGTGTCTTTCAGCTGCCTAGCGAGAGCAATGTAAAAACTACCAGAGGAACTCCTTGCTGGCACCTTCCCTCGGTGGAGGTTGTGCATGGGGTGTGTTTGGAACATTTTTTCACCTGCCGAGTCAAAAAGTCAGCGTTTCCCCATCTCAGCCCAGAAAGCTGTGTAGAACAACTTTTTGGGGTGTCTTTCAGGCCTGCCTAGCAGGAGGCAATGTAAAAACTACCAGAGAACTCCTTGCTGGCACCTTCCCCGGGGGTGGAGGTGTGCATGGGGTGTTGTTTGGAACATTTTTTCACCGGCCGAGGTCAAAAGTCAGCGGTTCCGCATCTCAGCCCAGAAAGCTGGGTAGAACAACTTTTGTGGTGTCTTTCAGCTGCCTAGCAGAGCAAGTGTAAAAACTACCAGAGAACTTCCTTGCTGGCACCTTCCCCGGTGGAGTTGTGCCATGTGGGGTGTGTTTGGAACATTTTTTCACCGGCCGAGTCAAAAAGTCAGCGGTTCCCCATCTCAGCCCAGAAAGCTGGTAGAACAACTTTTGTGGTGTCTTTCAGCTGCCTAGCAGAGCAATGTAAAAAACTACCAGAGAACTCCTTGCTGGCACCTTCCCCGGTGGAGTTGTGCATGGGGTGTGTTTGGAACATTTTTTCACCCGGCCGAGTCAATAAGTCAGCGGTTCCCCATCTCAGCCCCAGAAAGCTGGTAGAACAACTTTTGTGGTGTCTTTCAGCTGCCTAGCGGAGCAATGTAAAAACTACCAGAGAACTCCTTGCTGGCACCTTCCCCGGTGGAGTTGTGCATGGGGTGTGTTTGGAACATTTTTTCAACGGCCGAGTCCAAAAGTCAGCGGTTCCCCATCTCAGCCCAGAAAGCTGGTAGAACAACTTGTGGGGTGTCTTTCAGCTGCCTAGCAGGAGCAATGTAAAAACCTACCAGAGAACTCCTTGCTGGCACCTTCCCCGGTGGAGTTGTGCATGGGGTGTGTTGGAACATTTTTTCACCGGCCGAGTCAAAAAGTCAGCGGTTCCCCATCTCAGCCCAGAAAGCTGGTAGAACAACATTTTGTGGTGTCTTTCAGCCGCCTAGAGGAGCAATGTAAAAACTACCAGAGAACTCCTTGCTGGCACCTTCCCCGGTGGAGTTGTGCATGGGGTGTGTTTGGAACCATTTTGTCCCCGGCCGAGTCCAAAAGTCAGCAGGTTCCCCATCTCAGCCCAGAACAGCAGATAGAACACCTTTTGTGGTGTCTTTCAGGCCGCCTAGCGCGAGCAATGTAAAAACTACCAGAGAACTCCTTGCTGGCACCTTCCCCGGTTCGAGTTGTGCCATTGGGTGTGTTTGGAAACATTTTGTCACGGCCGATGTCCAAAAGGGTCAGCGGTCGCCCGGTCTCAGCCCAGAAAGCAGGTAGAACCACTTTTGTGGTGTCTTTCAGCCGCCTAGCGGAGCAATGTAAAAACTACCAGAGAACTCCTTGCTGGACACCTCCCCGGTGGAGTTGGTGCACAAGGGGTGTGTTTGGAACATTTTTTCACTGCCGATGTCCAAAAGTCAGCGGTCCCCATACTCAAGCCCAGAAGCTGGTAGAACAACCTTTTGTGGGCTGTCTTTCAGCCTGCACCCTAGCAGGCAGCAGTGTAAGAACACTACCAGAGGAAACTCCATCTGCTGGCACCCTTCCCCGGTGGAGTTGTGCAGGGGGGTGTGTTTGGAACATTTCGTCTCCGGCCGAGTCCAAAAGTCAGAGGTTCCCCATCTCAGCCAGAAAGCTGGTAGAACAACTTTTGTTGTGTCTTTCAGCCGCCTAGCGGAGCATTGTAAAAACTACCAGAGAACTCCTTGCTGGCACCTTCCCCGGTGGAGTTGTGCATGGGGTGTGTTTGGAACATTTTGTCACCGGCCGAGTCCAAAAGTCAGCGGTTCCCCATCTCAGCCCAGAAGCTGGTAGAACAACTTTTGTGGTGTCTATTCAGAGCCGCCTAGCGAGGCAATGTAAAAGAACTACCAGAGAAACTCCTTGCTGGCACCTTCCTCGGTGGAGGTTGTGCATGGGGTGTGTTGGAAACAATTTGGTCACCGGCCTAGTCCAAAAGTCAGCGGTTCCCCATCTCAGCCCAGAAAAGCTGGTAGAACAACTTTTGTGTGTCTTTCAGGCCGCCTAGGCGGAGCAATGTAAAAACTACCAGAGAACTCCTTGCTGGCACCCCCCCGGTGGAGTTGTGCAATGGGTGTGTTTGGAACATTTTTTCACCGGCCGAGTCCAAAAAGTCAGCGGTTCCCCATCTCTAGCCCAGAAAGCTGGCTAGAACACCACTTTTGTGGTGTCTTTCAGACTGCCCTAGCGGAGCAATGTAAAAACATACCAGAGAAACTCCTTGCTGGCACCTTCCCCGGTGGAGTTGTGCAGTGGCGGTGTGTCTTGGACACTTTTTTCACCGGCACCGACTCCAAAAGTCCAGCGGTTTCCCCCATCTCAGCCCAGAAAGCTGGATCGAACAACTTTTGTGGTGTCCTTTCCAGCTGCCTAGCTGGAGGCAATGTAAAAACCTACCAGAGAACTACCTGTGCTAAGGCACCTTCCCTCGGGTGAGTTCGCTGGCCTATGGGGTGACGCGTTGTAGTTTTGGATACATTTTTTCACACCGGACCTAGTCAAAAGTCCAGCGGTTCCCCAATCGGCAGCCCAGAAAGCTCGGTTGAACAACTTTTGTGTAGGTGCTTTCAGCTGCCTAGCAGAGCAGTGTAAAAACTACCAGAGAACTCCTTGCTGGCACCTTCCCCCGGTGGAGTTGTGCATGGGGTGTGTTTGGAACATTTTTTCACCGGCCGAGTCCAAAAGTCAGCGGTTCCCCATCTCAGCCCAGAAAGCTGGTAGAACAACTTTTGTGGTGTCTTTCAGCTGCCTAGCAGAGCAGTGTAAAAACTACCAGAGAACTCCTTGCTGGCACCTTCCCCGGTGGAGTTGTGCATGGGGTGTGTTTGGAACATTTTTTCACCGGCCGAGTCCAAAAGTCAGCGGTTCCCCATCTCAGCCCAGAAAGCTGGTAGAACAACTTTTGTGGTGTCTTTCAGCTGCCTAGCAGAGCAGTGTAAAAACTACCAGAGAACTCCTTGCTGGCACCTTCCCCGGTGGAGTTGTGCATGGGGTGTGTTTGGAACATTTTTTCACCGGCCGAGTCCAAAAGTCAGCGGTTCCCCATCTCAGCCCAGAAAGCTGGTAGAACAACTTTTGTGGTGTCTTTCAGCTGCCTAGCAGAGCAGTGTAAAAACTACCAGAGAACTCCTTGCTGGCACCTTCCCCGGTGGAGTTGTGCATGGGGTGTGTTTGGAACATTTTTTCACCGGCCGAGTCCAAAAGTCAGCGGTTCCCCATCTCAGCCCAGAAAGCTGGTAGAACAACTTTTGTGGTGTCTTTCAGCTGCCTAGCAGAGCAGTGTAAAAACTACCAGAGAACTCCTTGCTGGCACCTTCCCCGGTGGAGTTGTGCATGGGGTGTGTTTGGAACATTTTTTCACCGGCCGAGTCCAAAAGTCAGCGGTTCCCCATCTCAGCCCAGAAAGCTGGTAGAACAACTTTTGTGGTGTCTTTCAGCTGCCTAGCAGAGCAGTGTAAAAACTACCAGAGAACTCCTTGCTGGCACCTTCCCCGGTGGAGTTGTGCATGGGGTGTGTTTGGAACATTTTTTCACCGGCCGAGTCAAAAAGTCAGCGGTTCCCCATCTCAGCCCAGAAAGCTGGTAGAACAACTTTTGTGGTGTCTTTCAGCTGCCTAGCAGAGCAGTGTAAAAACTACCAGAGAACTCCTTGCTGGCACCTTCCCCGGTGGAGTTGTGCATGGGGTGTGTTTGGAACATTTTTTCACCGGCCGAGTCAAAAAGTCAGCGGTTCCCCATCTCAGCCCAGAAAGCTGGTAGAACAACTTTTGTGGTGTCTTTCAGCTGCCTAGCAGAGCAGTGTAAAAACTACCAGAGAACTCCTTGCTGGCACCTTCCCCGGTGGAGTTGTGCATGGGGTGTGTTTGGAACATTTTTTCACCGGCCGAGTCCAAAAGTCAGCGGTTCCCCATCTCAGCCCAGAAAGCTGGTAGAACAACTTTTGTGGTGTCTTTCAGCTGCCTAGCAGAGCAGTGTAAAAACTACCAGAGAACTCCTTGCTGGCACCTTCCCCGGTGGAGTTGTGCATGGGGTGTGTTTGGAACATTTTTTCACCGGCCGAGTCCAAAAGTCAGCGGTTCCCCATCTCAGCCCAGAAAGCTGGTAGAACAACTTTTGTGGTGTCTTTCAGCTGCCTAGCAGAGCAGTGTAAAAACTACCAGAGAACTCCTTGCTGGCACCTTCCCCGGTGGAGTTGTGCATGGGGTGTGTTTGGAACATTTTTTCACCGGCCGAGTCCAAAAGTCAGCGGTTCCCCATCTCAGCCCAGAAAGCTGGTAGAACAACTTTTGTGGTGTCTTTCAGCTGCCTAGCAGAGCAGTGTAAAAACTACCAGAGAACTCCTTGCTGGCACCTTCCCCGGTGGAGTTGTGCATGGGGTGTGTTTGGAACATTTTTTCACCGGCCGAGTCCAAAAGTCAGCGGTTCCCCATCTCAGCCCAGAAAGCTGGTAGAACAACTTTTGTGGTGTCTTTCAGCTGCCTAGCAGAGCAGTGTAAAAACTACCAGAGAACTCCTTGCTGGCACCTTCCCCGGTGGAGGTGTGCATGGGGTGTGTTTGGAACATTTTTTCACCGGCCGAGTCCAAAAGTCAGCGGTTCCCCATCTCAGCCCAGAAAGCTGGTAGAACAACTTTTGTGGTGTCTTTCAGCTGCCTAGCAGAGCAGTGTAAAAACTACCAGAGAACTCCTTGCTGGCACCTTCCCCGGTGGAGTTGTGCATGGGGTGTGTTTGGAACATTTTTTCACCGGCCGAGTCCAAAAGTCAGCGGTTCCCCATCTCAGCCCAGAAAGCTGGTAGAACAACTTTTGTGGTGTCTTTCAGCTGCCTAGCAGAGCAGTGTAAAAACTACCAGAGAACTCCTTGCTGGCACCTTCCCCGGTGGAGTTGTGCATGGGGTGTGTTTGGAACATTTTTTCACCGGCCGAGTCCAAAAGTCAGCGGTTCCCCATCTCAGCCCAGAAAGCTGGTAGAACAACTTTTGTGGTGTCTTTCAGCTGCCTAGCAGAGCAGTGTAAAAACTACCAGAGAACTCCTTGCTGGCACCTTCCCCGGTGGAGTTGTGCATGGGGTGTGTTTGGAACATTTTTTCACCGGCCGAGTCCAAAAGTCAGCGGTTCCCCATCTCAGCCCAGAAAGCTGGTAGAACAACTTTTGTGGTGTCTTTCAGCTGCCTAGCAGAGCAGTGTAAAAACTACCAGAGAACTCCTTGCTGGCACCTTCCCCGGTGGAGGTGTGCATGGGGTGTGTTTGGAACATTTTTTCACCGGCCGAGTCCAAAAGTCAGCGGTTCCCCATCTCAGCCCAGAAAGCTGGTAGAACAACTTTTGTGGTGTCTTTCAGCTGCCTAGCAGAGCAGTGTAAAAACTACCAGAGAACTCCTTGCTGGCACCTTCCCCGGTGGAGTTGTGCATGGGGTGTGTTTGGAACATTTTTTCACCGGCCGAGTCCAAAAGTCAGCGGTTCCCCATCTCAGCCCAGAAAGCTGGTAGAACAACTTTTGTGGTGTCTTTCAGCTGCCTAGCAGAGCAGTGTAAAAACTACCAGAGAACTCCTTGCTGGCACCTTCCCCGGTGGAGTTGTGCATGGGGTGTGTTTGGAACATTTTTTCACCGGCCGAGTCAAAAAGTCAGCGGTTCCCCATCTCAGCCCAGAAAGCTGGTAGAACAACTTTTGTGGTGTCTTTCAGCTGCCTAGCAGAGCAGTGTAAAAACTACCAGAGAACTCCTTGCTGGCACCTTCCCCGGTGGAGGTGTGCATGGGGTGTGTTTGGAACATTTTTTCACCGGCCGAGTCAAAAAGTCAGCGGTTCCCCATCTCAGCCCAGAAAGCTGGTAGAACAACTTTTGTGGTGTCTTTCAGCTGCCTAGCAGAGCAGTGTA
Source organism: Falco naumanni (assembly GCF_017639655.2). Lineage (NCBI taxonomy): Eukaryota > Metazoa > Chordata > Aves > Falconiformes > Falconidae > Falco > Falco naumanni. The sequence continues at coordinate 124,894 of NW_024427563.1, forward strand.
AAAACTACCAGAGAACTCCTTGCTGGCACCTTCCCCGGTGGAGTTGTGCATGGGGTGTGTTTGGAACATTTTTTCACCGGCCGAGTCCAAAAGTCAGCGGTTCCCCATCTCAGCCCAGAAAGCTGGTAGAACAACTTTTGTGGTGTCTTTCAGCTGCCTAGCAGAGCAGTGTAAAAACTACCAGAGAACTCCTTGCTGGCACCTTCCCCGGTGGAGTTGTGCATGGGGTGTGTTTGGAACATTTTTTCACCGGCCGAGTCCAAAAGTCAGCGGTTCCCCATCTCAGCCCAGAAAGCTGGTAGAACAACTTTTGTGGTGTCTTTCAGCTGCCTAGCAGAGCAGTGTAAAAACTACCAGAGAACTCCTTGCTGGCACCTTCCCCGGTGGAGTTGTGCATGGGGTGTGTTTGGAACATTTTTTCACCGGCCGAGTCAAAAAGTCAGCGGTTCCCCATCTCAGCCCAGAAAGCTGGTAGAACAACTTTTGTGGTGTCTTTCAGCTGCCTAGCAGAGCAGTGTAAAAACTACCAGAGAACTCCTTGCTGGCACCTTCCCCGGTGGAGTTGTGCATGGGGTGTGTTTGGAACATTTTTTCACCGGCCGAGTCCAAAAGTCAGCGGTTCCCCATCTCAGCCCAGAAAGCTGGTAGAACAACTTTTGTGGTGTCTTTCAGCTGCCTAGCAGAGCAGTGTAAAAACTACCAGAGAACTCCTTGCTGGCACCTTCCCCGGTGGAGGTGTGCATGGGGTGTGTTTGGAACATTTTTTCACCGGCCGAGTCCAAAAGTCAGCGGTTCCCCATCTCAGCCCAGAAAGCTGGTAGAACAACTTTTGTGGTGTCTTTCAGCTGCCTAGCAGAGCAGTGTAAAAACTACCAGAGAACTCCTTGCTGGCACCTTCCCCGGTGGAGTTGTGCATGGGGTGTGTTTGGAACATTTTTTCACCGGCCGAGTCCAAAAGTCAGCGGTTCCCCATCTCAGCCCAGAAAGCTGGTAGAACAACTTTTGTGGTGTCTTTCAGCTGCCTAGCAGAGCAGTGTAAAAACTACCAGAGAACTCCTTGCTGGCACCTTCCCCGGTGGAGGTGTGCATGGGGTGTGTTTGGAACATTTTTTCACCGGCCGAGTCCAAAAGTCAGCGGTTCCCCATCTCAGCCCAGAAAGCTGGTAGAACAACTTTTGTGGTGTCTTTCAGCTGCCTAGCAGAGCAGTGTAAAAACTACCAGAGAACTCCTTGCTGGCACCTTCCCCGGTGGAGTTGTGCATGGGGTGTGTTTGGAACATTTTTTCACCGGCCGAGTCCAAAAGTCAGCGGTTCCCCATCTCAGCCCAGAAAGCTGGTAGAACAACTTTTGTGGTGTCTTTCAGCTGCCTAGCAGAGCAGTGTAAAAACTACCAGAGAACTCCTTGCTGGCACCTTCCCCGGTGGAGTTGTGCATGGGGTGTGTTTGGAACATTTTTTCACCGGCCGAGTCCAAAAGTCAGCGGTTCCCCATCTCAGCCCAGAAAGCTGGTAGAACAACTTTTGTGGTGTCTTTCAGCTGCCTAGCAGAGCAGTGTAAAAACTACCAGAGAACTCCTTGCTGGCACCTTCCCCGGTGGAGTTGTGCATGGGGTGTGTTTGGAACATTTTTTCACCGGCCGAGTCCAAAAGTCAGCGGTTCCCCATCTCAGCCCAGAAAGCTGGTAGAACAACTTTTGTGGTGTCTTTCAGCTGCCTAGCAGAGCAGTGTAAAAACTACCAGAGAACTCCTTGCTGGCACCTTCCCCGGTGGAGTTGTGCATGGGGTGTGTTTGGAACATTTTTTCACCGGCCGAGTCCAAAAGTCAGCGGTTCCCCATCTCAGCCCAGAAAGCTGGTAGAACAACTTTTGTGGTGTCTTTCAGCTGCCTAGCAGAGCAGTGTAAAAACTACCAGAGAACTCCTTGCTGGCACCTTCCCCGGTGGAGTTGTGCATGGGGTGTGTTTGGAACATTTTTTCACCGGCCGAGTCAAAAAGTCAGCGGTTCCCCATCTCAGCCCAGAAAGCTGGTAGAACAACTTTTGTGGTGTCTTTCAGCTGCCTAGCAGAGCAGTGTAAAAACTACCAGAGAACTCCTTGCTGGCACCTTCCCCGGTGGAGTTGTGCATGGGGTGTGTTTGGAACATTTTTTCACCGGCCGAGTCCAAAAGTCAGCGGTTCCCCATCTCAGCCCAGAAAGCTGGTAGAACAACTTTTGTGGTGTCTTTCAGCTGCCTAGCAGAGCAGTGTAAAAACTACCAGAGAACTCCTTGCTGGCACCTTCCCCGGTGGAGTTGTGCATGGGGTGTGTTTGGAACATTTTTTCACCGGCCGAGTCCAAAAGTCAGCGGTTCCCCATCTCAGCCCAGAAAGCTGGTAGAACAACTTTTGTGGTGTCTTTCAGCTGCCTAGCAGAGCAGTGTAAAAACTACCAGAGAACTCCTTGCTGGCACCTTCCCCGGTGGAGTTGTGCATGGGGTGTGTTTGGAACATTTTTTCACCGGCCGAGTCCAAAAGTCAGCGGTTCCCCATCTCAGCCCAGAAAGCTGGTAGAACAACTTTTGTGGTGTCTTTCAGCTGCCTAGCAGAGCAGTGTAAAAACTACCAGAGAACTCCTTGCTGGCACCTTCCCCGGTGGAGTTGTGCATGGGGTGTGTTTGGAACATTTTTTCACCGGCCGAGTCCAAAAGTCAGCGGTTCCCCATCTCAGCCCAGAAAGCTGGTAGAACAACTTTTGTGGTGTCTTTCAGCTGCCTAGCAGAGCAGTGTAAAAACTACCAGAGAACTCCTTGCTGGCACCTTCCCCGGTGGAGTTGTGCATGGGGTGTGTTTGGAACATTTTTTCACCGGCCGAGTCCAAAAGTCAGCGGTTCCCCATCTCAGCCCAGAAAGCTGGTAGAACAACTTTTGTGGTGTCTTTCAGCTGCCTAGCAGAGCAGTGTAAAAACTACCAGAGAACTCCTTGCTGGCACCTTCCCCGGTGGAGTTGTGCATGGGGTGTGTTTGGAACATTTTTTCACCGGCCGAGTCCAAAAGTCAGCGGTTCCCCATCTCAGCCCAGAAAGCTGGTAGAACAACTTTTGTGGTGTCTTTCAGCTGCCTAGCAGAGCAGTGTAAAAACTACCAGAGAACTCCTTGCTGGCACCTTCCCCGGTGGAGGTGTGCATGGGGTGTGTTTGGAACATTTTTTCACCGGCCGAGTCCAAAAGTCAGCGGTTCCCCATCTCAGCCCAGAAAGCTGGTAGAACAACTTTTGTGGTGTCTTTCAGCTGCCTAGCAGAGCAGTGTAAAAACTACCAGAGAACTCCTTGCTGGCACCTTCCCCGGTGGAGTTGTGCATGGGGTGTGTTTGGAACATTTTTTCACCGGCCGAGTCCAAAAGTCAGCGGTTCCCCATCTCAGCCCAGAAAGCTGGTAGAACAACTTTTGTGGTGTCTTTCAGCTGCCTAGCAGAGCAGTGTAAAAACTACCAGAGAACTCCTTGCTGGCACCTTCCCCGGTGGAGTTGTGCATGGGGTGTGTTTGGAACATTTTTTCACCGGCCGAGTCCAAAAGTCAGCGGTTCCCCATCTCAGCCCAGAAAGCTGGTAGAACAACTTTTGTGGTGTCTTTCAGCTGCCTAGCAGAGCAGTGTAAAAACTACCAGAGAACTCCTTGCTGGCACCTTCCCCGGTGGAGTTGTGCATGGGGTGTGTTTGGAACATTTTTTCACCGGCCGAGTCAAAAAGTCAGCGGTTCCCCATCTCAGCCCAGAAAGCTGGTAGAACAACTTTTGTGGTGTCTTTCAGCTGCCTAGCAGAGCAGTGTAAAAACTACCAGAGAACTCCTTGCTGGCACCTTCCCCGGTGGAGTTGTGCATGGGGTGTGTTTGGAACATTTTTTCACCGGCCGAGTCCAAAAGTCAGCGGTTCCCCATCTCAGCCCAGAAAGCTGGTAGAACAACTTTTGTGGTGTCTTTCAGCTGCCTAGCAGAGCAGTGTAAAAACTACCAGAGAACTCCTTGCTGGCACCTTCCCCGGTGGAGTTGTGCATGGGGTGTGTTTGGAACATTTTTTCACCGGCCGAGTCCAAAAGTCAGCGGTTCCCCATCTCAGCCCAGAAAGCTGGTAGAACAACTTTTGTGGTGTCTTTCAGCTGCCTAGCAGAGCAGTGTAAAAACTACCAGAGAACTCCTTGCTGGCACCTTCCCCGGTGGAGTTGTGCATGGGGTGTGTTTGGAACATTTTTTCACCGGCCGAGTCCAAAAGTCAGCGGTTCCCCATCTCAGCCCAGAAAGCTGGTAGAACAACTTTTGTGGTGTCTTTCAGCTGCCTAGCAGAGCAGTGTAAAAACTACCAGAGAACTCCTTGCTGGCACCTTCCCCGGTGGAGGTGTGCATGGGGTGTGTTTGGAACATTTTTTCACCGGCCGAGTCCAAAAGTCAGCGGTTCCCCATCTCAGCCCAGAAAGCTGGTAGAACAACTTTTGTGGTGTCTTTCAGCTGCCTAGCAGAGCAGTGTAAAAACTACCAGAGAACTCCTTGCTGGCACCTTCCCCGGTGGAGTTGTGCATGGGGTGTGTTTGGAACATTTTTTCACCGGCCGAGTCCAAAAGTCAGCGGTTCCCCATCTCAGCCCAGAAAGCTGGTAGAACAACTTTT